>NC_052615.1:19343195-19425299 GCF_016545825.1 Eucalyptus grandis
GTTAATGCAACATGGTAGGGTTGTTGCATACGCGTCCTGTCAGTTGAGACCTCACGAGCTAAATTACCTAATGCATGACTTAGAACTCGCAGCAATCATTTTCGCTCTGAAGATTTTGAGACATTATTTGTGTGGAGAAAGATTCTAGATCTTCACTGACCATCAAAGTCTCAAGTATCTATTCTCTCAGAATGAGTTAAATATGAGGCAACGTCACTGGATGGAACTTCAAGGACTATGTTTGTGACATTTTGTACCACCCTTGAAAGGCGAATAAGGTTGCAAATACACTAAGTTGGAAGTTTTCAGTTGCATAATTGATGGTCCGGGAACGGACTCCACTTGAGAAAGCTCAAGATTCAGTCTTCAAATTTGATGTAGGCCACCTTTCGAATCTTATGGCCACCCTCAGAATTGAGCCAAAAGTGTAGATCAAAATAAAGACGCTTCAGTGGACAGACCTAGAGATTCAGAAGATCCTGCAAGAGAATATCGAAAAGAAGAAGGCTAATTTTCAGATTTCTGAAGATGGAACACTAAGGTTCCGAGGACGATTGTATGTACCTGATGATGCAGAGCTTAAAGAAGAGATCTTGTCGGAAGCTCATCGTAGTAGTTATAGCATTCATCTTGGCAGTACGAAGAATTATCAAAATCTACGCCAATACCATTTGTTGTCCGGTATGAAGGCGGACATCACCAAGCATGTCGCCAAGTGTCTGACGTGTCAGCAAGTGAAGGCACAATATTGTAAGCCGGGAGGACTTGTACAACCTCTCAAGATTCCTGAGTGGAAATGGGAACACATCACAATAGACTTTGTGACAAGCTTACCGAGGAGTCAGATGGGTAATAATTCTATTTGGGTAGTGGTCGATAGACTAACAAAGTCAACTCACTTCATCGCAATACGAAAGGATCTTGATTTGGACAAGCACGCAAAGTTGTACGTGCATCAAATAGTTTGTCTACATGAAGTGCCGGTGACGATTACATCATACTAAGACCCAAGATTCGCAGCTGCCTTTTGGAAGAGTTTGCAGGCTACCTTAGGAACGAAGTTGTAGTACAGTACAGCATATCATCCTCAGACGAATGGCTAGTCTAAGAGGACGATTCAAACCCTTGAAGACATGCCGCAAGCTTGCGTGTTGGATTTCAAGGGAAGGTGGGAGAAACAACTTCATCCTGTTGAGTTTGCCTACAACAATAGCTACCAACAAAGCATCCAAATCACTCCTTTCGAAGAGTTGTATGGCAGAGCGTGCAGAACCCCAATGTATTAGAATGAGGTTGGAGAATGAAAGATCACAAGCCCAGACTTAGTCCAGCTGTCAATGGATATAGTTGCCATCATTAAGGACATATTAAAGACCGCTCAGAGCCTTCTGAAAAGTTACACAGATAAGCGTCGAAGAACTTTGGAGTTCCAAGTTAATGATCACGCTTTTCTGAAGGTGTCACCAATGAGGGGTACTTCGCGCTTCAGTAAGAAGGGAAAGTTAAGTCCAAGGTACGTAAGTCCCTTTGAGATTCTGGAAATAATCGAGATCCTAGCGTATCGTCTTGCATTGCTACTAAGGTTGGTGCAAATGCATTGTTGGAGAAAACTTCCTTGCGTGTTTTGAAGCTGACAAAACGTTTCCATCAGTCTAGTTTGAAGACTTGCAGACTCTTTCGTCAAAGTCTAAAGACCGCCGAACCGCCAGATTCAAGATCTAAAGTGTGACATCCAGATTTTTCGAGTCATAATTTCGACTAGATAGGTAGGGCCATTTTCATCGAAAATTTCAGAGGACCGTTCTTGAATTCGAAATTGGGATGCAAGTTAGATTATATGACGGGAAAAGTCATGAAATGGACAAGGATGCCTTGATGGATTTATTTAGGCTTCAATTGAAATATTGTTTGTTGAGAAGTGAACCAATTTAAGTAAAATTGAAGAGGGAAAAATAGCAAATTCATGCCACCTCTACCCCCACATTTTGGCCTATCTAAAGCTTCTAGAAGGGGCATCTTTGGCAAGGAAAATGAAGTGGAAGACAGCTGGTGGCTGACATAAGAGAGAGAGAGAGAGAGAGAAAGGAAAGAGAAATTGGTTTTCTCTTCTTCTTCTTCTCTCCTCCTCCGTCGACGAACCCCCTTTCTTCCTCTTCTCTTTGGTTGCTCGGCACCATGGAAGCCGAAGAAGCCGAAGAAGCTCCGCCCGTCGCCGCTTCTCGTCGCCGTCGTTGCCCACCGAAGCCGGAGCTACCGCCGTTGCTCCACGGTCGTCCGCGCGCCCTCTGCCCTCTCTCCTTCCTCTGGTTCGATCAGAACCGACCAGCAGGAGCAGAAGCAACGATCGGCGTTGCTTGAAGGAGCTGCAGTCGCGCCGCACGCCGCCTCGCCGCCACACGCCGTTCCCGGCCCGCGTCGCCTCGCCGTTCGCCGTCCCGTGCTCCGCCTGCCTCGGCCTCTCCCTCGCTCAGCCCTCTGTTTCAGCGAAGCTTCAGATCTGGTGGAGCTCCGCCGGAGCCGTCCACCCATCCTCCGGCCACCGTGAAGCCTCGCCTTGGTTCGGTTCGACCCCTCCGTCCATTTCCGACCCAACCAAGCTCCGGATCCGCCTTCCTTCGCCCTTAATCAGCCGCGCACAGAGAGTGCAGAAAATGGGTTTCAGCTGGTTCGAGCTCGTTTTGGGCCGTTTCCGGCCCCGAACCCGAGGCCCGCTTTGGGAACAATCGTTCCTCGCGTCGCCGCCGTCGGATTGATCCGATTTGCGCGCGATTTGGTGAGTAATCTCACTAATCCTGAATTAGTTGGCTAATTATGCTTTAGGTTGGTTTAGTTTTAATTAATTATGTTTAGGTTGTTAGATTAGAATTAATTAGCAATTATTAGTCAATTGTGATGCAATTTAGATAAATTGATTGCGTAATTAGCAAGTAGACGTGGTCTACTATTTATTGAAGGCATCTCGAATTTTCGGACCCCTAATTGAGCTTCAATTTGGTGATTCGGGCCTAAGTGAGATTTTTGGCATTTAAATATTAATTATCGGAATTAAATTAAATAATTATTTATTTTCCGAAAATTTGAAGGAGATGGTTTGGAACCGGAATATTATGCTGATGATCGTGGCGAAGTCCGTTTATTTGATCGGACTTTATTTTAAGCTAAATTGAATTTTTAATATTAATTAATTTTCGAAATTAATTAAATAATTATTTATTTCCTGAAAATTCAACTGGGATGGCCCGTGACCAGAAAAATTATGCTGATGACCGTGGTGAAGTCCGTTTATTTAATCGGGCTCTATTTTGAGCTAAATTGAGTTTTTAATATTAATTATTTAATTCTAGAAATTAATTAATTAATTATTTATTTTTCGGAAATTAAGTTTGAGATGGCCGATGACCGGAATTTCATGCCGATTGTCATGGTGTGGTTCGTTTATTTATTCGAGGCTTAATTTGTGAGAAATTGATTTATTAGTGATTTTAGGATTTATTCCTAAATTGAATAATCTTTGGTTATTACTTGAAGAATAACCGGGCATCGGTTGATAATGCCAATATATTGAAAAAGTTGCCGAGTGGGGCCGTGATACCACTACATATGATATTGCCGAGTGGGGCCGTGATGCCACTACATGCCGAGTGGGCCGTGATACCACTACATATAGCATTGCCACTACATGCCGAGTGGGGCCGTGATGCCACTACATGCCGAGTGGGGCCGTGATACCACTACATATAGCATTGCCGAGTGGGGCCGTGATGCCACTACATGCCGAGTGGGGCCGTGATGCCACTACATATAACATTGCCGAGTGGGGCCGTGATGCCACTACATATGATATTGCCGAGTGGGGCCGTGATGCCACTAAATCTAAGAAAATTGCTTGGTGGGGCCATGATTACCACCTATAATTAAGTTGTGTCCTAAGGACCGTGATTCATAATTGGGATTTGAATTGGAATAGTTGAAATGACCGGAAGTGGTCTTGTTGATATGTAATCGACTAGTCGATTGATCATTGCTTGATCCGATGTTGTGAATGGCGAGATTGATTGGAAATGACCATGAGATGGTCGATTGACTTGTAATCGACTAGGTCGATTGATCGATTATTCGATCCGAGTGTGACTTGATGTGATTCATTGCCTTGGTTGGATGTTGTGAATTGAATGATTGAATGGAGGTGATCATGAATGGTCTTCACGGCATATAATCGACTAGGTCGATTTGATCGATGCTTCGATAAGTGATCCGATTGCTTGGGTGCCTATTATGAATTGTACTAACTCGCGGGTGGGATATGAGGCCAAGGTACGTCTTTCCGCCTCTATGCGTGTATAGGCAGCCTATAGTATAATAGTTTACTAATTGGGCTTAGTGGGGTAGAACTCGAGACGTAGTCTCATCCCGGTTTGGGGAAAAACATTTCGGGACCCCGTTGAGGAGCCGAGGAGGAATCGAGAAGGAGAACTCGGAGGTGAAACCTGAGTAGAAGGACTTTTGGAAGAAGAAGATAATACCGAGAGAGATTTTGAGTATGACCTGAAGGGATTGAGATTTCATCTTCTTTTGTGAACTCCAATTGATGTGAATAGTTATGAAGTTCTTTAGTGGATGTCATGTACAAAAGTTTGGTTATAAATTTCAATATGAAAAATATGACCCGCTTTTCTATCCCATCGTTTTATTGTGCGGGGATTTTAACTGCTTCCGCATGTGCTAAAAAAATGAAAGGGTCGGCGATACATTGTCCTGGGATATCGCATTATAAAATCGACCAAGTGAGACGGATGTGTGCGTGCCTGAGGATCGGGGCGTGACATCCTGTTTAAGTGGTATCAGAGCGAAGTTGAAGATTGGAGTGATAAGGAGCGTTGACCATGGGATAGTTAGTAGGAAAGGCCTTTAAATTCATGCTGGTGCATGTCTGTGTTAGCTGAGTGCTAAAATTGTTTGTTGTGTGATGATCGCTCATCTTCCAATCCAGTGTGGATGTGGAAGACAGGTTTCAGTGTAAAGACTGAACCATGAGCGAGCAGGAGCTGAGAACTCCTAGTAAGAGGACAATGTCCTCTGTGACTCGGGATAATGCACTGACAAAGGTCGGTACCCGAGGTGGTTATGGCAGAGTGTCGGCTCTGGCCAGCTCGAGTGTAAGAGTACCACTGCAGGTTGGTACTAGTGTAGCAGCGTCGAATGATCCTAAGTTCGATAGGATCATTAGATGCAAGTGTTCCTTGGGAACTGGATGAGCCAGGAAGCTCAGGATCGAACCGCCGTCAGTGTTGCAACTGCCGTTGTCGCTTCACCTGCTGAGATCCAAAGTGGAGATGTGATCCAGGAGAAGTCATTGCATTCGAGCCGAGGTATAGATCCAGTTCAGGCAGAAATGAAAATCGGTCAGGGAAAAGATCGAGGTCGAGAGTGGTTTTAGCAGATCGATGGGACAACCAGAAAGAGTGTGTGCTGTCACTTGGCAAGAGATAGAAGACTCACCTGATAAGTGTCAGAATTGTAGAAGGAAGCATGGATGAATCCAGTGTCCGAATATGACTAGAACCTATTGTGATGATGACCAGCGTGGCCATCAGGTGAAGGACTGTCAGTGGAAGTCTAAGGTGGCATGGACATCGTCACTGTGGCCAGGAAAGAATGGGAGTAGAATGGACCTTGCACCAATCAGAGAAAGAATGTGTCGAAAGTGATTTTATCAGAGTAGCGCAGCAGAGTTTTGTGCTAAGTAATAGAACTTAAATTGTTGAAGTAAAAGTGAAAGAGAAGGGAATCACTATCAACAGTTGTGCTTGACTAGTTGCTAAGGTGTGAGTTTGACACCGCATGAATAGTGTGGGCTCAAGCAGCATTTAGTGATAATGAATCACAATCTTGGAGTAAGCCAGTTTAGTCCATTAACATGTGAAAGTGTCGAAGTTATTGGGAGTTGAAAATAATCTTCGATTTCATTAATCTCATTGGCTGGAGGCAACTTGTTTGTTAGACGGAGGTTGCCAAGGTTGCTTAGCGATTGTCTTGGGTAGGACTGATTGAAGAACTAGAGATGGAGGACATCTCAGTGGTCTAAGAATTTCTAGATGTGTTATCACAAGAACTGTCAGATCGCCGTCAAAGAAAGAGATAGAAAGTGCGATCGAGCTAGCACCAAGATGGAGCTATTCTCGAAGGTTTCTTACCAGTTGTTGTTGTCTGAACTGGTAGAATTGAAAATGCCGATGTGAAGATTGATGAATGAGGTATTCGTGCATATCAGTGTATTACTTTGGGGAAACATTAGTTTTGTTTGTGAAAAGAAGAAAGATGGTTTGTTGCGAGTGTGCATCAACCATAGTCAACTCAATTAGGTGAAGATCAAGGAGAAGTGTTCTTTACCAAAGATCAATGAATGGTGTGACTAGTTATAAAGAATATTGATGTTTTAAAGGTCGACTTGAGATTATGAAGTCGTTAGTTATGAACCAGGATGGAGGTTGTAAGAAAGACAACTGTTCGTACTTGATATGGTCTTTATGAGAGTATTGTAAGATCGTTTGGCCTGGTGAACACTTCAGCCGCTGTCATAGATTTGACAAATTGAGTGTTCAAAGAATACCTAGATCAATGGTGATCGTGTGATGTAGCGACGTTCTAGGGTGTTCATTAAGCGATGAGGATCACGAGAGCCCCTAAGAATGGTCGTGTGGTTATAGGTAAGAGAATCTTCATGGGCCAAGCCAAGATCTAATTAGTTGTTAGCAGATTGAGATTGACATCAGTGTCAGAGATCAGAAGTCGTGGGGATTGGACAGGTTACTATAGAAGGGTTGTGAAAGAATTTTCAGCATTAGCATCATTGTGAGGTTGACCTCTTGAGAAAGAAGAGAAATTCATTGGCATAGACAAGTACGAGGATAATTTCCAAAGCTTAAGTAAGATCTGGCTATCGTACTTGTGCTAAACTTTTCATTTGGCTCTGGAAAGCATGAAACTTTTAGTGATGTGTCTTGCCAACGATTGGGTATGTATTGATACAACATGAGAAGATTGTTGTATAACCGTCCCGCTAGTTGAGACCCAACAAGTTGAACATGAAACAGTGTCGTGAATCAGAATTTTGGCAGAACTATAATGATGTTATTTGGTATTATCTTGGGAGAATGAAATAAGTAATTAATGTGTTGAGCCGAGAGTCTTTCAATGTGCAGAGACTGGCTAAAGTATAGACTTTACTTGAAAAGAATTTGAAATTTGGTTTTCAAATTTGAGGTAGGCTACCTTTTAAATTTTATAGCCGCCCTCAAAATTGAACCAAATGTTCAAGTTAGAATCGACGCCTAGTTGACAAGCAGAGATGTTAAGAAAATCTTATAAGAGGATACTGGCAAGAAAGAATCTAACTTTGAAACTTCTGAGGATGGAACGTTCGGGTTCCATGAGGAATTGAGTGCACTTAACAGTGTAACACTTAGGGAAAAGATCTTGTCAGAAGTTCATTATAGTATCACAGTTTTGACCAGATGGGGCAAGTAAGTCAGAATCGACGTCAGCTAAATTGGTAGACCGATATGAAGGTAGATATCGCCAAGCAGATTGCAAGTGTCAAAGGTGTCAGTAAGTGGAAGTTCAGTAATGCAAATCAGGAAGATTTTAGCATCAATCGAGAGTCCCAAGTGGAAATGGAAATATATGGCTTACTAAGAATTCAGGGGATTACTGATACCATTTGAGAATAGTGGTTGATCGATAGATGGAGTTGGTCCACTTTGGTACAATATGAGTAGATCTTGTTTTGAGTATGTAACATCCAGATTTCAGGCTCTGATTTCGATTAGATAAATTGGGCATTTCATCGATGCGATTACAGTGTTTTTCTCTGAGTTGGCCACTCATGAGATAACTAGACTAGCTGGGTGAGTTATTAAGGACCTTAAGGCAAATAGACTTGAGAATTCGACCATGGATCGACTTCTCGACCGTGCTCATCTTTAGAGATCATTGCGGCACAATATAAAATCGATTTGAAATCAGAAATAGATCGGCTCGACTGAGATGAATGACCGATCGTGGGTGACTCCACTAAATTGGAAAATTCTCATCGACCGGTACTAATTTGATGTTTCTATCGTTTTGGGACCCTGTGTCCGTATTTGAACCTTTGAGATTTTCACGACAATCGAGAGTCGCCAATGTGTCGAGTCAGTTTAGTGTGGCTCGAAGAAAATCGACCACGGGTCATTTGTCCTAAAAAGCTCTGAACACTACCCGGTAGCCTAGGTTACACTAAAAGCGTGTCGAAGTGAAATTAACCGCCAATCTAAGTTCGATTTCAGAAATTGAAGATCCTATCTTGCCATAAAGTGGGTATACCGAAGTGTGTGTCTCGGATAGTTCACTGACATGGAGTGTCGAGGATGAATTATATCTCGAATCTAGATCAGAGATTATAAGTTGGCAGAGTTTTCAGAGGGTTCTTTATTAAGCAGTGTATAGCAGAGGGTACAGAATTTCAGTGGTGAAAAGAAAGTGAATAAAGATTTCAGGCCAAAGTCATTACAGTAGCCAGTGATTACAGTTGCCAAGATCAGTGCCAGAGTTATATCAGTTTCAGCAGAGCAGATCAGTCAGATAGTTTCTTTTTAATCAGTGCAAAGCGAGTGTACGGGGATTTCAGTCGGTTGAGATGAGATCAGAAATTAGAAAATCGCAAGTCCAGATGTCAGCTCAGTAATCAATGTTTGCAGTTGTCAGATCAGTGTCAGAGTATAGATTACTCAGAATTGTCAGAAATTTTCAATCGTTAAGGTTCGAAGGTTTATTAGAGAGTCGAGAAAAAGAGATCAGATGTGGATGACATAATGTCTTATGTGAGAAGCTCAGTTCAGTTGTTGGTTCAGAAATAGTGGATTTTGTGTACAAAGATGATCTCTTTAGTCAAGTGGTTAGACAACGCCACGAGACCGAATGATCAACGTGGAAAAGTGAGACTCGATGAGACGGCAATACCCCCACCTTTCGTTTATGGATTGGTAAAGGTTTAAATTTCGAGGACGAAATTTTTATAAGAGGGGAAGAGTTGTGACATCCAGATTTTTCGAGTCATAATTTCGACTAGATAGGTAGGGCCATTTTCATCGAAAATTTCAGAGGACCGTTCTTGAATTCGAAATTGGGATGCAAGTTAGATTATATGACGGGAAAAGTCATGAAATGGACAAGGATGCCTTGATGGATTTATTTAGGCTTCAATTGAAATATTGTTTGTTGAGAAGTGAACCAATTTAAGTAAAATTGAAGAGGGAAAAATAGCAAATTCGTATGCCACCTCTACCCCCACATTTTGGCCTATCTAAAGCTTCTAGAAGGGGCATCTTTGGCAAGGAAAATGAAGTGGAAGACAGCTGGTGGCTGACATAAGAGAGAGAGAGAGAGAGAGAAAGGAAAGAGAAATTGGTTTTCTCTTCTTCTTCTTCTCTCCTCCTCCGTCGACGAACCCCCTTTCTTCCTCTTCTCTTTGGTTGCTCGGCACCATGGAAGCCGAAGAAGCCGAAGAAGCTCCGCCCGTCGCCGCTTCTCGTCGCCGTCGTTGCCCACCGGCCGGAGCTACCGCCGTTGCTCCACGGTCGTCCGCGCGCCCTCTCGCCCTCTCTCCTTCCTCCTCGGGTTCGATCGTAACCGACCAGCCAGGACAGAAGCAACGATCGGCGTTGCTTGAAGGGAGGCTGATCGCGCCGCACGCCGCCTCGCCGCCACACGTCGTTCCCCGCCCGCGTCGCCTCGCCGTTCGCCGTCCCGTGCTCCGCCTGCCTCGGCTTCTCCTCGCTCGGCCCTCTGTTTCAGCGAAGCCAGATCTCGGTGGAGCTCCGCCGAGCCGTCCACCCATCCTCCGCCACCGTGAAGCCTCGCCTGGTCTCGGTTCGACCCCTCCGTCCATTTCCGACCCAACCAAGCTCCGGATCCGCCTTCCTTCGCCCTTAATCAGCCGCGCACAGAGAGTGCAGAAAATGGGTTTCCAGCTGGTTCGAGCTCGTTTTGGGCCGTTTCCGGCCCGAACCCGAGGCCCGCTTTGGGAACAATCGTTCTCGCGCGCCGCCGTCGGATTGATCCGATTTGCGCGCGATTTGGTGAGTAATCTCACTAATCCTGAATTAGTTGGCTAATTATGCTTTAGGTTGGTTTAGTTTTAATTAATTATGTTTAGGTTGTTAGATTAGAATTAATTAGCAATTATTAGTCAATTGTGATGCAATTTAGATAAATTGATTGCGTAATTAGCAAGTAGACGTGGTCTACTATTTATTGAAGGCATCTCGGAATTTTCGGACCCTAATTGAGCTTCAATTTGGTGATTCGGGCCTAAGTGAGATTTTTGGCATTTAAATATTAATTATCGGAATTAAATTAAATAATTATTTATTTTCCGAAAATTTGAAGGAGATGGTTTGGAACCGGAATATTATGCTGATGATCGTGGCGAAGTCCGTTTATTTGATCGGACTTTATTTTAAGCTAAATTGAATTTTTAATATTAATTAATTTTCGAAATTAATTAAATAATTATTTATTTCCTGAAAATTCAACTGGGATGGCCCGTGACCAGAAAATTATGCTGATGACCGTGGTGAAGTCCGTTTATTTAATCGGGCTCTATTTTGAGCTAAATTGAGTTTTTAATATTAATTATTTAATTCTAGAAATTAATTAATTAATTATTTATTTTTCGGAAATTAAGTTTGAGATGGCCGATGACCGGAATTTCATGCTGATTGTCATGGTGTGGTTCGTTTATTTATTCGAGGCTTAATTTGTGAGAAATTGATTTATTAGTGATTTTAGGATTTATTCCTAAATTGAATAATCTTTGGTTATTACTTGAAGAATAACCGGGCATCGGTTGATAATGCCAATATATTGAAAAAGTTGCCGAGTGGGGCCGTGATACCACTACATATGATATTGCCGAGTGGGGCCGTGATGCCACTACATGCCGAGTGGGGCCGTGATACCACTACATATAGCATTGCCGAGTGGGGCCGTGATGCCACTACATGCCGAGTGGGGCCGTGATACCACTACATATAGCATTGCCGAGTGGGGCCGTGATGCCACTACATGCCGAGTGGGGCCGTGATGCCACTACATATAACATTGCCGAGTGGGGCCGTGATGCCACTACATATGATATTGCCGAGGGGCCGTGATGCCACTAAATCTAAGAAAATTGCTTGGTGGGGCCATGATTACCACCTATAATTAAGTTGTGTCCTAAGGACCGTGATTCATAATTGGGATTTGAATTGGAATAGTTGAAATGACCGGAAGTGGTCTTGTTGATATGTAATCGACTAGGTCGATTGATCATTGCTTGATCTGATGTTGTGAATGGGCAGATTGATTGGAAATGACCATGAGATGGTCTGATTGACTTGTAATCGACTAGGTCGATTGATCGATTATTCGATCTGAGTGTGACTTGATGTGATTCATTGCCTTGGTTGGATGTTGTGAATTGAATGATTGAATGGAGGTGATCATGAATGGTCTTCCTGGCATATAATCGACTAGGTCGATTTGATCGATGCTTCGATAAGTGATCTGATTGCTTGGGTGCCTATTATGAATTGTACTAACTCGCAGGTGGGATATGAGGCCAAGGTACGTCTTCTGCCCTATGCGTGTATAGGCAGCCTATAGTATAATAGTTTACTAATTGGGCTTAGTGGGGTAGAACTCGCTGAGACGTAGTCTCATCCCAGTTTGGGGAAAAACATTTCAGACCCCGTTGAGGAGCCGAGGAGGAATCTCGAGAAGGAGAACTCGGAGGTGAAACCTGAGTAGAAGGACTTTTGGAAGAAGAAGATAATACCGAGAGAGATTTTGAGTATGACCTGAAGGGATTGAGATTTCATCTTCTTTTGTGAACTCCAATTGATGTGAATAGTTATGAAGTTCTTTAGTGGATGTCATGTACAAAAGTTTGGTTATAAATTTCAATATGAAAAATATGACCCTGCTTTTCTATCCCATCGTTTTATTGTCTGGGGATTTTAACTGCTTCCGCATGTGCTAAAAAAATGAAAGGGTCGGCGATACATTGTCCTGGGATATCGCATTATAAAATCGACCAAGTGAGACGGATGTGTGCGTGCCTGAGGATCGGGGCGTGACATAAAGTCTATCCTCATTGACAATTTCTAGACCGTCGAAGAAGACTTATCTAGAACTAAGTATCTCTTTAAGGATTTGATTCTATCAACTAAAGAATATCTCTTGGCTGGATATAGTATCTTGGAATCCATTATTCATCTTGAGATTGATTCAGGCATCTTGGATCCAGTGATTGGCGAAGTATGCTTGAAAGGTTCTACTTATGAAGACCTAGATCCTGATTGTATGGGCGGGGAGGATTGGTGGGCTATCATCATGTTCCTTTAAATAACTTGAAATCTCCCTAATTGATTCTATCCAACGGATAGATTAAAAGAGCTCCTTTGGAAAGTGCCAACGGGTATGAAGGCATGGAGGATTCTTGTTCTTTGTCAATTCAATTGTTGAGTGTGAACTTGTATTCAAAAGAGAGTTTATACTTCTGTGAGACCTTGAGGAAGTGTAGCAGAGTCTCTACACTGTGGAATCAAGGAAGAGCCATTCTATAACAAATCTTTTGATTCTTAGTGAAATCCAGCCGGTGGGCTGTCAGTGCGGAAGAGTGGACGTAGACTTGGACTAAACCGAACCACTATAAACCTTGTGCTCTTTTACTTTGATCGTAACTCTATTTGTTTGTTAGAGTCTAATTTCCTTTTCATAATTTATTGTTAAATAGAGTTGGTTTAAAAGAGAAATTATATACCTTACTATGCAAAATTTGTTTTCGCACCTATTCACCCCCACTAGGTGCTCGTACTAGCTTTCACATGTATGACGTCTTTCACGTGTCGATATTGAGGAAGTATGAGCCTGACCCAATCAACGTGCTTAATTTTGAGGAGCTAGACGTGAACGATAGAGTGTTGTACGTGAAAACCCCGGTTCAGATTGTGGATCAAAAAGAACATGTTCTGCGTACCAAGACGATCTCATTGGTTAAAGTGGTCTAACAACACCACAACACTAAAGGAGCAACTTGGGAAAGTGAAGATTCAATGAGACGACCACTGTACCCTCACTTTTTTGTTTAAAGTTTGTAATTGGTTCAATTTCGAGAACGAAATTTTTATAAGAGGGGAAAAGTTGTGACATCCTGAATTTCATGTTCTGTCTTCGATTGAATAAGTTAGGCTTTTCATTGACGCGCCTATAGTTCTTTTCTCTGAATTGATCATTCACAGGATAACTAGTGTATTAGGCGAAGCCATTAATGGATTTTAACGCAATAGACTTGAGAATTTGACTAGAAATCGACTACTCGACCGTGTTAATCTGCAAGAATCATTATGGCATTGTCAAAATTGATCAGAGACCAGAGATAGGTCAACTCGACTAAGATATGTGATTAGTATGTAGGTGATTTCACCTAATTGCAAAATTCTTGTCGATCGGCACTAGATTGATTTTTTTGTCATTTCTGTACTATGTATCCGTATTTGAAATCTTGAGATTTTCACGACAACCGAGAGTCACCAATGTGTCGAAGATGTATGTTATGGCTTGAAAATAATCAACCACAGGTCAAATGCGCTAAAAACTTCTAAAAGCTACTTAGTATGCTAGGTCACGGTAAAATCGCACCAAATTGAAATTAACCTCGAATTTGAACCCGATTTCAGAAATTGAAAGTTCTGTCATTTCATGAGTCATTTTAGGAACGTCAACTCATCTTCCGAAGATTTTTCTGCAAATCGAGATTTTTGGCAAAAATTCAAAAGAGAGTTGTTTTTTACCGGAAAATTCAAGGGACCGTTTTTATCACGTTTTTGGGATTCAAGTTGATTCAATTGATGAGGGAAAATATTATTTTGGTTGAGGACACCTTGGTGCAATTTATAGGGACCGATTCAGATTCAATTGGAGGAGATTTGGTTCAATCTAGGGAAAATGTTCCAAAATTCGTAGCCCCCATGATGTGCAACCTTTTGGAGCATTTAGGATTGGTTCTAGGGGGTTTGTTGTGCACAAAATTGGCTGAGAATAGAGCTGAAACAGGTGGGGTCTTGCCAAGGGGACAAAGAGGATAGATGAAGACTTTGGAGGCCAAGGAGAGACCCTCCTATCTTCAACTGTCCCATTCTTCCTCCTAAGCCTCACTTTCTCCATTAGAGGTGTTGTTGAAATTCCAAAATTCCAGAGAACTCAGCCAACACCCCTTCCTTGGCCGTTGCATGCTCGCCGGACCCCCTTGCCCTCGCCGCGTCGCCGTCATGCCCCCGCATGAGCTAGCCTCCCCCAGCCGCTCGTCCTGCCTGTTCCATTTCCATACCACTCCTTCTTAGCCTCCTCAGGCCAAATTGAGCTCCCTAGATCACCATCCAGGTCGCCGAAGCAACCACCTGTGGCATTCGGAAATTTTGACAACCCTCGGATATGCGACGGTCCGTGACTATGCGACAGAAGTATCGTCGGACGATATTATCTACACCACAACGGACATTTTTTTTTTTTTGTTATCACCATCAGACCAATGGGTCACATTTAGTAATGATTCCATCATCGGATAAGTTATAGCCTCATCCCTACATACTATCACCAGTAAGACCAAGCTTGCACCATAAGGTGTGTGGACAAGATATTTTCTATGCTAATTCTAGCCGTCCAATCATGTACCCCTCGAGCAAATGAAGAAGTGACTTTGATTATACAACCATTTCTTTCTCCATGCAAGTAATTATATTATAGCCCATGTGCGTATAGAAATCTAAGGATCAATCTTTGGAGAAATTGGGCCATGTATTAAGGACCGTACGGCCAAAAATTTGCTGACCCAAGTAACCCCAGGTCTTCTTTTAATTGTAGACAAAATGGGGTCAACAAATCTTGGGATTGTTGACCGAGAGAAGCCCAGCAACGGCCACGTTGCTTCTCACGCGGTTGCCAGCAAAAATTCAAGACCCTGGCGTGCGAAGGACATGTCTTCTCCAGCTGCCGCTTCTTGTAATAGCCACCGCATTTCTTTGTTGACTAGGATAGTCAACAAACGGTGAATTGAACAAAATGCTCATAAGTGTGAGCAAGAGAGAGAAAGTCCGAGCGAGAGAGAGAGAGAGCGCAGCAAACGAGCGAAAGAGAGAACGAGCGAGAGAGAGATTCGTGAGGGAGTGAACAGCGAGGGAAAGGAAGGAGGCTGCCCTCTACCGCACGTGTGTGCTGCCACCATCGACCCCACCCATCTTCGCCACCGTCGAGCCGCACCCGAGGCCTGCAAGTTTCTGTTTTTGCTTGCCGTTGAGCCGTAGGACTTGAGGCAAGTAAAAGTCTACTGACCTATGTAATGCAAGACTGTTATTGTCTGAGGTAGGGCAAATAGACTTGAGGATGTCTGAATTTGGATGCTGAATGCTGGATTATTGAGTGATTGCAGTAGATTGGGACCAAAGAATTGAGGAAATGCTTTGGATATCTCTATACATTCTAATTTTGTTGAAAATGATTGAAAGAACAATCTGTGGTGAAATTTTGGAAGTGAAATAGCCGTGGTATTGGCATGGGATCCTATTGAATACATAGTGTCCAAATTAGATCGAGTGTAACTCGGCAATTTTGTAAATTTTCTAGAGACAGTCCTAGGGCGATTTTGGTTCCGAATTCTTCAAGAATGTCGTGAAGGATTGTTTAAACTATAACATATATTTTTGGTCAGATTTTTCGAAATCATTACAGAGGCACAAATTTCTTTTAATGGGAAGTACTTTTCTGCCAAAGTATAGATTCTGTCGATGGAAGGAGTTTAGGGCTGAGTTGTGCGATTTGTTGCAATTTATACATGACGAATTTGGCTTAGTGTTCTTCACAAAATTATTTCCTTTAGATCTTTTTTATAACATACTAAAATTTTAGAATTTTCTGAGTCCGTTTAGGCATTATTCAAAAATTTTACTAAAACTGTGCATTCTGATTTTTGGGCTGTTTTATTCCGAGTTTGCTCAATTTATCTCAAGGGTGAATGCATCTTGATTTATCATTTGATATGATGGTGTTGGCATTCAGCATATTATTCAACACTGAGATTTGATGAAAATTCATGGGACATCTGAGATAGCTAGTACGAGTACCTAGAGGGGGGGTGAATAGGTATACAAAAAAATTTCTCGAAGCTTGCACGATATTTAAACAATTAGAGAATTTGCAACAGTTAAAAATTCAATCGCAAGACTGAGTAAGGGAAAGAGAGAATTGAACACTCGGTTTATAGTGGTTCGGCTTGATTCAAGCCTACGTCCACTCTTTCGCACCGACAGCCGATTGGCTGATTCCACTATAATCAAAGAGTTGTTACAGTGTTGATCTTCCTTGATTTCTAGGTGTAGATGATCTACCACACTCACTCAAGGCGTCACCAAGTATAAACACTCTCAGTATACAATTTCGCTCAGTCTCAACTAACAATCAAGGATCTTTCGACTGGAATTTTTCTATCGATCACACACTTAAAACAACTAGAACGTCTTCCTTTTATACTCCTTCATGCCATCATAGCCGTTGGCACTTACCAAAGGAATTCCTCCAATCTACCCGTTGGACGGAATCAATCAAGAAGATCATCCGAGCTATTTAAGGAATCTCGATGATAGCCCATCAATCTTGTTCGCCCATACAATCGGGATCTCGGTTTCAAGAATAGAATAATCCAAGATTATTTCGTCGACCATCGGATCTTCAATTGATCTTAGATAAGAATTAAAGAATCCGAAATGATTATCCAACCAAAGAATCTATTCCAGAGGATAGGATCAAATCCTCAACCATAAACCTCGACTTTGGATTTCCTTCAACACCGGATTAGAAAGACTCGGTGAGAATAATTTTGAGTCTTGAGTCTTGAGTCTTGAGTCTTGAGTCTTGAGATAACAAAGTCTTGAGACTATAAATTCTTGAGACTTTAACTATCGATATCCGTGACTTAGATGATAGAAATGTTTTGTCGGCTTCAAAATATTCTCGAAAGATTTCTCCAACAATCTCCCCTTTTTGATGGTGACAAAACTTTCTTGAAGATTTGAACAACTTTGACCTGCAAAAACATTTCTCAAGCAATATGGCTAACTCATAAAGATTAATAAACAACCAGACTCGCATCCACAGCAAATTGGTTAGTCTTTCATGAGTAATACCATGTAACAATACTTGATATAAATGCAACAAGTCAAGCATCAAAATCCACAGCCCAATTCAGTCTAACACTCAAGTTCAAGTTCTCAAGTCATACTCAAACATAAATATAAACACAAAAGTCAAATAAAGTTTTAAAATAATGTTTGTTCAAATTGGTTCTCCCCCTTTTTGTCATCATTAAAAGAGGGTGAGAAATGAGTCATGTCCGTTTGGGAATGCGCACGATCTGGAAATCCCCAATGGTCGGACTACTCCTTCGAGCTTCTTTGAGATCTTCTCGCAGATGAGCTACCTCTTCTCTCTTCGCATTGGCTTGAAGTTGCAGAGCGAGGTCTTTGTATTTATCTTCCAGAGACTGAAGATGCTTGTCCAAAGATGCTTCAAAGCTTGGATTTCACACCCGCAATATATCTGGTTACGCATTTCGTAAGAATATTCATGATACTACGAAGATCTGCAGAATCATCCGTTTGTGTACTGGCATTGGCTTTCTCAGATGGTGTGTGTGCAGACGATGGCGCTTCTGAACGGTCTGGCAGATTTGGAATCGTCGTATCATCTTCTTCAGGCAATTGAGAGACCCGAACTTCTTCCGGGTCTTCCGGGAGATTGTCTTGGATCTTCGCAGCATGAGGTGGAGACCTCTTGCTCGCTAACTCCCCGTCTCTAGGACATCGAAAGGGGAAGAGTGATGATCAATCTCTTGATTTCCCTTCTCTCCATTTATCGCCAGATGTTCTTTTACTTCTTCTCCTTCTTCCTCAACTTCTTTCTCCTTCTCTCGAGTTCTTCTTCTTCTCTCTTTCGCTGAAGTTCTGTCGGATAAGACACGTAACGTCTTGTTCTTGTCAGTGCTGGAATAGTGGGATCTTCATCATCTTCATCCTCATCCTCATCCTCCAGGATAAGAGTTCTTTTCCTCTTTTTCGATGAACCACCAATGGCCTTCTTTCCTTTCCCTTTTGAAGCAGATTGAACAGGAGATTTCACTTTGAATTTCTCCATTGCCTTGGAAAGTTCTTTTAGACGCATCTTCGTTAACATCTTCAAACCTACCACCATCTTATCACACGGTCGAACACAAAAAGTATGTGGCAGTTCAATATTCAGATGTCTGAAGATCTTGGTCACTGACCAGGATAAGGCAATTGTCCTTTGTCTTTTGACACTTCGTACATATGGAAAAGAATAGTGTGCGGGAGAGAGAACTTCCGTCCCGAGTTGATCGCATACATCAACTTTGCTTCAGAAAGAGACACGAAGTCTTTGAAGTAGACTTAGGTCTCGAGACAATTGATCACAATCTTGTGAAGCACAATGTTGATGGCATTCATCCCGGAATAGATAATTTTCTTATCTACATCCCTATCTTTGACAAGATCCAGTAGTTCGAGCAGGTGAGACTTTGATTGGGAGATAGCGTCCCCGTTCAACTCCAACTATGTCCGCCAACATATTCACATCTACCACATAGACTTTGTCTCGAACACGAATGAAATTCTATTCGCATCCAAAAAGCTAAGATTTGAATAGAAATAAGCGGTCAGATGATCATACCCGTCTGTAGAGTCAGAGCAGAAAGTCTCAAGTTGAAGCAAATTCAACTTCTCTCTTAGGTTCAAGTTGATGGAATCCAGAAGTCAAAATCGACACTTCTAGGGTTGATTACTCCTCTTTCAATGCACTGAAATACACTTTTTCCGATCCTTGGATTTAAACAAATCCATCCGATTTCCTTTCACCTTTGCTTTGCCACACCCATTTTAGGTTTAAATTCAAGGAACATTTTGTCATCATCGTTCCCGTCAATCAGATTTTGTCCCGGCATACGAGGATCTCTTGGAATGTTTGCAAGTGCTTCTCTCGCTTTTCCTTTCGGGGCAATTCCCCATTCCTCCATTTTCTTCAGAAAAAGATACTCATTCCCATAATTTTTGTCCTTAAGGAAGTCATCTATATAGTTCAATGGAGTACCTGTGCTTTTCAATGCACGATAAAGATATATAAAAAAGGAGGGCTTTTGAACTCTTACCGGGTCGGCATCCTCGATTATCTCTTCTTCCAGATTGTGACTTGCACTTTGTGGGGCGGGAGATGCTGAATGACGTGGAGGAGAGCGAATCGGACTTTGTCGCCGACTTGGTAAGTCTTCTTCCTCGTGAGATCGAAATGAGTCGGTCCCTTCTTCATTCTTTGTGGTCCCCTCGTTTGCGATTCTAGATGATTTCCTCGAAGACGACATCTTTCTTTGTCTATTTGAGGATTCCTTCACTTGCTTTCCCAAGAAAAATGACCACTTTTCGACGATGAACAAAGAGTAGAAACAAAGATCGAGAGGAGAGTGCTTTTTAGGGTTTTGAAAATTGGGGAAAGGAAAAAACTGTATATATATAACTCAGTTTTTGAAAAGGAAGTTCAATCGGTGCAAGGAAAGTGAACGATTACTTCTTTTCAAAATCGATAACTGCCAAAATTATTAAACAAAAGATCGTACCTTTTCGAGTTAATTATAACTAAATGACAATTAGTACCTTTTAGATGAAATACAACTTACAGTCTTTAGCCACGAATGTCTGAGTCTCAGGACTTAGAGTCTAGGAGATCAGAGTTTTAGAGTTGGTGAGTCTCTAGACTTTAACTTCTTCAAGCTTCAAAATGTTGAGTCTTGAGCGGATAAAGTCAAACTGATTCTTCTCCAAAGGCTTTGTGAATATGTCCGCTAGTTGACTTTTTGGATCAACAAATTGAATCGAGATTTCTCCATTTTGAATATGATCTCTAATAAAGTGATGTCGAATCTCAATATGCTTTGCTCTTGAATGAAGGATTGGATTTTTGGTGAGATTTATAGCACCGGTGTTGTCACATCTGATTTCGTGCATGAGTCTTCAATGCCAAAGTCTTGTAGCTGTTGTTTTATCCGTAGAATTTGCGAACAGCTTCCAAGAGCTACATACTCGCTTCGTCGTTGAAAGAGCTACAGTGCTTTGCTTCCTCGAAAACCAAGACACCGTTCTGTTTCCAAGTAGTTGACAAGTTCCAGAAGTGCTCTTTCTATCGACTCTGCAACCGGCAAGATCTGCATCTGAGTATCCTAGAAGATTAAAGTCTCCCTCTTTGGATACCAAAGACCGATGCTTGAAGATGAAGCAACGTATTTGATAATTCGTTTCACGGCAATGAGATGTGATTCTCTAGGATCTGATTGAAACCTAGCACGAGATACAAACACTAAACAAAATATCAGGTCTAGAAGCGGTAAGATAAAGAAGTGAACCGATCATGCTCCTGTACAGCTTTTGATCTACTTTCTTCCCTTCTTCATCCTTGTCTATCTTCGAGAACATGACATTGGTATGTCGATCTTTTGCATTTTTCCAATCCAAACCTTTTGACAAGATCATTCGCATATTTTTCTTGATGGATGAAAGTTCATTCCTTCATTTGTTTCACTTGGAGTCCAAGAAAGAATGTTAACTCTCCCATCATACTCATTTCAAATTCATCCCGCATAGACTTAGAAAATTTCTTGCAAAGACTTTCATTAGAGGATCCAAAAATAATGTCATCAACATATATTTGAACAAGTAAAAAGTTTTTGTTTTCCTTTTTGATAAACAAAGTAATATCTACTTTACCTTTGACAAAACCATTTTGTAATAAAAACTTACTTAGTCTGTCGTACCAAGCTCAAGGTGCTTGCTTTAGACCATACAGCCTTTTTCCCCAAGACCGAGTCCGCTTCTTTGGGTCTTCAAATCCAGGCGGTTTGTTCCACATAAACTTCCTCATGGATAAATCCATTTAGGAAAGCACTTTTGACGTCCATTTGGAATAACCTGAAATTTTTGTAACAAGCAAACGCAAGTAATAGACGAATAGCTTCTAACCTTGCAACGGGTGCGTAAGTCTCGTCATAGTCTATTCCTTCTTCTTGTGTATACCCTTTGGCCACGAGTCTTGCTTTGTTTCGTACGACTTTTCCTTTTTCGTTCATTTTGTTCCTGAATACCCATTTGGTTCCAATAGTTTTTACCTTTTGGTTTAGATGTCAATTCCCGGACATCATTGATGTTGAACCTGTCTAAGCTCTTCTTGCATAGCTTCGATCCAGCTTTCATCGATAAAGCTTCTTCTATGCTTTTTGGTTCAATTTCAGAGATGAGAGCCACAGCACTAGATTCTTCATGCCTTTTTGATCGGTGCGGATTCCTTCATTAAGTTCGCCAATAATAAGATCTTTGGGATGACCTGGATTTGTGCTTCCAATTACCCTGTTGATGATCTCTTTCTTTATTTGATTCTCCATGAGCGTCTTGATGATGGACTTCCCGTAATCCGAGATGCTTCTTGAGATGTAGACATTTGAAAATCTAGAGCGGATTCGTCTCTTCATACCGAGTCCGGCTGGATTCTTCTTGCACCGAGTCTTGGAATTTGACATTCATTGATTCTTCCACGACCGGCTTTTTTTTTTTGTTGTAGACTCGTAGGCTTTGCTTGATGTAGAATATCCAAGGAAGATGCCTTCATCCGATCTTTCTTCAAACTTACCAACTCGATCATTTGCATTTTTCAAAATAAAGCATTTGCAACCGAACACATAAAAGTATGAAACAATAGGCTTCTTACCTTTGAACAATTCATAGGGGTTTTATCAAGAATAGGTCTTAGAAAGACTCTATTTATAATATAGCAAGCAGCTGAAACACTTCAGCCCAAAATCGTGAAGAAATTTTACTTTCAATTAAAAGTGTTCTAGCCATTTCTTGAAGAGATCTATTCTTTCTTTCCACAACTCCATTTTGCTCGAGTATACGGAGAGGAAAACATGTGATTAACACAGATTTATCACAAAATCTCGTAAAATCTTGATTTTCAAATTCACTTCCATGATCTGTTCTTATACTAGAAATAGCACATCCTTTTTCATTTTGAACCTTTTTAGCAAACTTTTCAAAGTACGAAAAGGTTTCTGATTTATTTGCAAGAAAATATACCTGTGTAAAACGAGAGTAATCATCTACAATTACTAGACAATATTTCTTACCTCCAATGCTCGGGTTCTTGTTGGTCCGAAGAGATCCATATGAAGCAACCGTATTACATGATTAGTAGATACATGATTTATTTGCTTAAATGAATTTCTTACCGCTTTCCCTGAATGCATGGAGTGCATAAGTCGACTTTTGGTATGGCGGTTTAGGTAGACCTCGAACAAGCTGCTTTGAAGAGATTTTGGCTAATTGCTTCTTGTTGATATGGCCAAGTTTTCCGTGCCATAGAATTGCTTCATCTTGAATTGAGATTAAGCATTGTTCTTCATTTGGCTTTACATCAAGGAGGTAGATGTTTCCATGCCTTCGACCCATGAATGACTCGAGTCGAATCTTTGCTAATTCAGAACATATGCCTTCTTGAAAGAAGATCTTGTAACAGTATCACACAATTGGCTAATGCTTGAGTAGATTGTAGTTGAGTCCTTCCACTAGAGAGACATTGCTTATTGTGAGATTTCCAATTTTCGCAATTCCGAATCCCACAATACTTCCTTTGCTATTTCCTCCGAATGAAACTTTTCCACCATTTACTTTAATAAGCTTTATGAAACATTTTGAGTCTCGTCATGTGTCTTGAGCATCCGCTGTCAAGATACCACTTTACCTTCTTTTTGACAGAGACCCGCATTCAAAAAGAGTCTCAAGCTTTCTTTGGTACCCAAATTTTCTTGGGTCCTTTCGTGTTAGTAGGATGAGCATTATTAGGCCATACTCTCTTAACAAGCTTCCAAACCATAGGACACTCTTTTTCAAAATGATCCCGATTACACTTAGAACACCTTAAAGCATTTCGACCTACGGTGCTTTACAAAACTCTTTTGAAATGATTTTTATAAGCCTCTCTCGATGGTCTTTTCTTAATTCTTTCTTTTACTTTCGGAAAATCAATCAAAGGGATTGTTTCAGCTGTCATACCTAGACCCGACTTATTAAAGTAAGGTCTTTGGATTGAAAGGACTTTTTCAAGTTTTTCGACCCTATTGAAAATTTCTTTGAAATATTTGATAAATCAGTTTTTAAGAAAGCATTTTCTTTTGAAAGATTGTCTTCACTTTCTTTAAGAGTAGAAACATTCAAGTCTAAATTTTTTACCTTTTCTTCTAAAATGTTTTCCTTTTGTTTTAAAACTGAGTTTTCCTTTTAAGTTCGGAAATCCTTTTAAGAGAAGTCTTAAGACTAAAACATAACTCATCAATATATTTAGAGACTTTGACAGGGATTTTATAATCACTTACCTCAAATTCACCGTCCGAGTCCGATCCAGTCCGAGTCCGATGCGCCATTAGACACGGGTTGGCATATTCCTCATCACTCTCTTCACACTCGTATCGCTCCAGTGTTTCGGCTTTAAGAGCTTTTCGAAATTTCTCAGCTTTTCCTCTTTTCTTTTCGTAAGAGGACAAAGTTGGGTCCGATGTGTCCCTTCTTTTTACATTCGAAGCAAACTACTTCTTTGTTTGGTTCCTCATCATCAACAGACTTGGTCTGGCTGTCTCGAGAACTTTGTTTCTTTGGGATGAACCTTCGCCTTTTCTATTCAGTTTTCTGAATCTTCTTATCATGAGGGCGAGCTCCTCATCATCCATATCATCTTCGAATCTGCATCATCGAATCATCATTTGATTTTAGTGCAATAGATTTCTTACCTCTTGGATCTTCGTCTTCATTAATTCGTTCCACTTCGTAAGACCGAAGAGTTCCAATCGCCCGTCTGAGATAATGGCATGATTCTTTGCGTCTCTCTTATTGAAGTCTTTATATGATTCCAATCCTTGGAGAGTCCACGAAGAAGCTTGTTCACCTTCATGGGATCAGAAATTTTTGTCCTTGGTTCTCAAGACCATTGACAATATCGTAAAACGACTAAACATGTCGTTATAGATTCTCCTGGTTTCATTTTGAAGGATTCATATTGACCAAGAAGAATGTTAATTCTGGTCTCCTTCACTCGTCGTCCTTCATAAGTGATATGTAACCTGTCCCAGACTTCTTTTTTGTGACACAAGAAGATATTCTGTTATATTCAGTTGGTGACAAAGCACAATATAAGGAATAAATTGCTTTAGCATCGAGTGCTTGTCTCTTGTTTATTTCTTCTTGAGACATTCCGCTGGTTTCAGTTTCTTTCCCTCTTTCGGTGATTGATGCAGCAGCAGGAGTGATTCCTTTTTCCACTACGTCCCATTCGAGAGGATCCTTTGATCGTAGGAAAGCTTTCATCTTGTTCTTCCGATGTTGTAATCCTTTCCATCGAAGTAGGGAGGTCTGGGTATTGCTTTGCCCCTCCATCAGCCCGGTGCTAGCATACTAGCCATGGATCTTTTACTCGAAGTAAAACACTTCAAACAAAGTAAGAACACGGGCTCGATACCAATTGAGATAGCTAGTACGAGTACCTAGAGGGGGTGAATAGGTATACAAAAATTTCTCGAAGCTTGCACGATATTTAAACAATTAGAGAATTTGCAACAGTTAAAAATTCAATCGCAAGACTGAGTAAGGGAAAGAGAGAATTGAACACTCGGTTTATAGTGGTTCGGCTTGATTCAAGCCTACGTCCACTCTTCGCACCGACACCGATTGGCTGGATTCCACTATAATCAAAGAGTTGTTACGAGTGTTGATCTTCCTTGATTTCTAGGTGTAGATGATCTACCACACTCACTCAAGGCGTCACCAAGTATAAACACTCTCGTATACAATTTCGCTCGTCTCAACTAACAATCAAGGATCTTCAGACTCTGGAATTTTTCTATCGATCACACACTTAAAACAACTAGAACGTCTTCCTTTTATACTCCTTCATGCCATCATAGCCATTGGCACTTACCAAAGGAATTCCTCCAATCTACCCGTTGGACGGAATCAATCAAGAAGATCATCCGAGCTATTTAAGGAATCGATGATAGCCCATCAATCCCGTTCGCCCATACAATCAGGATCTCGGTTTCCAAGAATAGAATAATCCAAGATTATTTCGTCGACCATTGATCTTCAATCGATCTTAGATAAGAATTAAAGAATCCGAAATGATTATCCAACCAAAGAATCTATTCCGATGATAGGATCAAATCCTCAACCATAAACCTCGACTTTGGATTTCCTTCAACACCGGATTAGAAAGATCGTCGTGAGAATAATTTTGAGTCTTGAGTCTTGAGTCTTGAGTCTTGAGTCTTGAGATAACAAAGTCTTGAGACTATAAATTCTTGAGACTTTAACTATCGATATCCAGACTTAGACTGATAGAAATGTTTTGTCAGCTTCAAAATATTCTGGAAAGATTTCTCCAACAACATCCGATGTCATTGCATTGCAAATGTTTTTATCGAAATAATATGAGATGATATTGTTGCCGTTGGACCCTCAGGTCAATGATGCCCCGGAAGTCGGGATGCCCATAAGGATCGTAGGGGTTGATACCTTTGGATATCTGGGGTCCGCAGAGCCTCAGAGGTACCCCGGGAGTGTCAGGATGCCTGGTGGTATATCGGTACGTAATTCCGGGGGATGCTCAGTGGTATGTCGATACATAATTCCGAAGGGTAGGGGTAACCACTTTCATGGCAAGCCCTGGCGATTCCTCGTGGTGCCAAGTGAGATGCGAGATGCCCGAAAGTGTAACGTAATACACTCTAGATGCCCGGTGGCCCAATGGCATAATGTCGGAGGACTTCGTGATGCCAGGTTGGGTGCGAATGCCCGGAGGGACACAAACATTGGTCCTCTAGGAGGTGAAGCCTTTTGAATATTAAAACTTATGACTCTACTAAGTGTGTGTGTGGTCTAGTTATAGGACTAAATTGTATGGCATGGAGTGGGACGTGTTATAACAGTTTGGACCTATAATCGGGACTCGTGTAACTAAAAATGGTGCATCTTGGTTTCGAAACTACATTTGCTATCACTTTGAAAAGTTCTATTGATTTGATGCATACGCATTCCTTTGGTTATATGTTTTTCTCTATCTTGCATGAAATTAGATTATGATGGTTATGCACGATATAGTTTAGTGGATCTATTACTGCTGGATGGTTGTACTCACCCATTTTGGGGACTAACATTTCAGACTAGACAAGATGTCTCTGCTGCTCGCGCCTCCCTATACTTTCTATGGGATCCCTATCGATTTGCGGTGGGAACAGTCGAAGTATCATGACTACGAATCGCTTGGACTCACATTCATCCTGGTGAGGGTGATATTGACTATCGACACTAGCCTACCCTCGGGTCCCGTTCATCAGGAGTTCGTCGTCTTCTATGTCCAAAGGGATAGACGTACTTCAGGGCTGCTACTACCACCGCCAACAAACGGATCGGACAGATGGGTGTGATCGTGAGCTAGGGTCAGCAAAGGCAAGATTTTTGGACGCCGACACTGACTGATGGACTTATGTATATGACTGTTGGGAAAAAGAAAGTCGGGTATCTTTTGATATGTAGCCTGGTATAGAAAACCGCGGCATTTTTGGTGTACCAACTGAATGATGTCCATCGAGTTTATGTAAATAAAAGTGTCTGGCTTTTACCTATAAAAATGTTTAGTTGGTGTGCATTGTTTTTAAATAGGGAAGGGAGTTGTTGGATACGCTTTCGCCATATTTCTACGCAGGGACCTATGGAAATGATATAAACCCCCAGGATTCATGGACTTATTAAATTTCTATGGTATCAAAGTAATAGACTATCAGGTCAAGAGAAAGCAAAGGTAGCTGTGGCAACCCTAACAGATCATGGGCCATTTAGGGGGTTCCACACTGTCGTCGCTCGTCGTCACCCGTTGCAGCTCTGCCGCTTGTCCCTTGTTGTTTCAACCCAAGCCGACCTCCGTTCCAGCTCTCTCAGCCCAAGAATAGAACCGAGAAGCCCTTAGCCCAGCCATGAATGTTAGGCCCATTTTGGGCCGCTTCCGGGCCTTGTTTGGCATCACCGCAAGGTAGTTTGTCGCCCGCCTCCATATCACCGTCATCGTGGACTCACCAAATCGCAAAATCTATGAGTTTACTCACTAAAATCTACTTAGGGGGTTAATGATACTTAAGAGGTGATTAGATTATGCTAATTAAGAATTAGGTGATAGTTAGCAATTTAATTATTCGATTTTGCATGTTAGGTGGTTAGAATAGTATAATTAGAGACTAGATAAGTTGTATTATTTATCTAAATTGGTTTGAAAAATTTTCGGGCCCATTTCGATATTTAATTAGGCATTTCCGACCTAAGTTTCTATTTTTGGTAATTAATTGCATTTATTTAATTATTTTTGATAATTATTTAATTATTTATTATTTTTCGGAAATTATACCAGGATAGTCGATGACCGAAATTTCGTGCTAATTTCAATGGTGCACTTGGTTTATTTAATTGAATACTATATTGTGCAAATTGAGTGGTGATTGTAATTTTGGGCATTTATCCCAAAATTGAGTAATTTTGGTATTTAATCAGAAAATACCCGAGCATTGGTTTTTTAACGCCAAAAATGTTTTTAGACACTATATTAAATAGTGAGATTTTTTAAAAGAAAGATATAGCATTTTGGCTCAGACCGACTGTGTACCTACACACGATTATTTTTATCAGGTATTTTTAATACGATGAAATTAGGCTAAGTTCAATATTTAATTGAGGAATTGGATTGCAAAGCACAAAATCCTTGGTCGAGTTTGATTTATCGTGTTTCAGCTTGTGTGAGCATTATGATACGTCAGCTTGTAAAAGCAGTATACTATATCAGCTTATGAGAGCTTGATATGTCAACTTGTGAGAACAATATACCTTATCAACTTGTGTGAGCAATGATTTTTTATCAGCTTCTGCGAGCAACGATCCGTATATCAGCTTGTGCAAGCTACTATCTATCTATATCAGCTTGTGCGAGCTAATATCTATCCATTTCAGCTTGTGTGAGCATTGATCATGTAGATCGTATCGAATAGATAGTATTTTATTGATAGATAGTATCGATTGGATCGGATGGTCAATGGTATTGAATGATCGATTGGATGAAATTAATTGGTTGAGATTATAAATTGTACTGACGTGCAGGAGAGAATTGAGGTAAGGTAAGTCTTATGACTTGTGTGTATAGTTGCATCTAGGCGTATTTCCCTCCTAGTCGGAGTTTATGGGGTGAACTTGCTGAGACATTGTCTCACCCCGTCTTGAGCATGACCTTTTCAGGTCCTTAGATGGCGGTAACACCTGAGCGTTCTAGCCAGCCCAAGAGGGTGATCGAATAGGTTACTGAGATTCCTCTTCCCGGGGGCCAAGGAGCCTTGGTCTATGAACTCGTAAGGACCATTGTCTGGGTCGATGCAGGTCTACCTCTGAGGGTACCCCATCAATTCAAGGCATGGTATCGTTGCAGGCAAAATGGACCCAGAGAAGGTCCCCTACAAGATTCTGAGGTACCAATGTCAGTGTTAGAGATTGCTTTTGGCGAGGGTATAGCTGACCCTCCTAGTGGTTCAGTGGTGGACTCAAGTCTCTAGAAGAGTTCGAAGTTTTCAATTGGGGATTCGTGCACCTAGAGGACTAGTAGACTTTTCTGCTTAAGTAGACTTTTGTCTGTAGATTAGTATTGTATATAAACTAGTCGGTTGTGTATAAAAGTGTGGTTTGGTTGTGAATTGTGTTTCTGCCTTTCTATCCCATCTTTGTGTTGTCTTGAGATTTATTTATACGCTTCCGCATGCGCATTAAAATGAATGGATTGGCGATGCGTCCTGGGACGTCGCAAATTTAATCGACCACCAAGGGATGGGCACGCGCTCAAGGATCAGGGCTTGATAACCAGGTCTTTCATATACTAAGATAGTGCCACTTTGTAAGTTTGACACTTGTTTCATTTGTCTGAACAGCCTCATATAGCACCAAGAAGTTTCATGGGAGTTGAAGACTATTTGGATGATGATAATAGCAGGCCATACTATTATCACAAGGGGAAGAAGTCCAGGACTCCTAATAAGCATGTGTCTTTCAAACAGCGCACCATGGCCTACATGGAGCCATTCGTGCTAGATGTTTTCATCTCCAAGCGCTTCATCTCGACTTCCCTCGCTCCCAGGATCGCGTGCAAGCAAGTCGCTATTGTGGGTGCCAATTCTAAGGACATCAAAGCCGTAGTCAAGTCACGATCGGACATACAACCATGTCGGGCTGTAGGCTGGATTTTGGCGGACTAGGTGAGGGAAGCCAATGTGTACACTGCTTCCTATACTCCAGGAGAGAGGGAAAAGTTTGAAGGAAAAATCAGGACAGTAGTTCAGTCTCTGATTGACATAGATATTAAAAATTATCTTGACTGATTTTCCCTCCTTGAGTATGATCTTCTTTATGTGAACCACTCCTAATAGCAATATACTGACATCTTTGACATTGTTTTGAGAATACGCAGGATGTAGTGTTGGTTCTTTTGTTGTTTATATATCCATAATAGTGACTGTTTGTTTGACAGTAGCGGAGCCGGACTTTGTTTTGACTTTGTCGAAACTTTTACCTTGTTATCGGATGAGCATAGTGATAAGTATCATAGCTTCATACATATATATCTCCAACTTTATATCATGTCAATGTTGATTCCAGCTTTTGAAACATGATGGACGTCCATGCCAGGATGGTTAGTTTCACACGTCCTTCTTTTAGCAGACAATAGTTTACAAGATTTTAGGTCCACTGCTCTTGACAATCCAAAATACCATTCTCTTTTGGATTGCTTCATCCTTAAGCCGCTTCCCCAGAAGACACTGTGAACCTCAGCAACCTTTGGACGTCAAACACCAAGAGGGTATTCCCTCCTCCTAGGGAAGAAAAATATATAGAGGAGAATTAGGGGAATTGGGCATGCGGGCACCAGCACGTAAAAATAAGGAATGTAGTCCTGTCAGCCCACAATTATTCAGCAGGCGAGGCCACCCCAACTCAGAGCCAAAAGGCTCTTGCTGCTTTGACAATCCGAATACTATCATCTCTTGGATTGGTAAGTACTATTCTACTCAAGTTACCTAACTTGAGTTAAATTAGTTATCTACTCTTCGATTGTATTACTTGACTTCATAGCATAGAGATACATAAATGATACTTCGGTCGCGTTAGTGACGTGATGGTAAATAATCAATTAATTCGATCTAATATGATTTGGTATTCTTGTAGAAAATTTTGATACAAGTGTTGTTTATTCGTTCTTTTCGTTCTGCTTCTAAGGTTGGCTATTGGATGAGAAGAGGAAGGCTCATTGAAAGATGAATTTAACTGATCTGGTGCTTTTTGAATGTTAATTCTTGCTGATTCACTTCGGTGCAAACTAAGAAAAACATTTTGTACAAATTTGATGCGATTTTAATACCCTGTATGTTTTTACCACAACAGTAATAATGACCATGCCAATGTGAGAGTCCCTCTAAATTGCAATGAGTTCAAGCCAGAACATGGTCAAGCCCGTTAGACAATAGTAAAATTGATTTTTTGTTTTGTTTTCAACTCCAACGTCAATGATAAAGAAGAGGACAGTTTGCGCGAAGAGCAGAGTCCAAGTTGAAAAATTACTTCTTGCACGGAAGACACCTAGTGTCCAAGTCGGAATTTCCTAACCGAGTTCATTATGAGTCTGTTCGGTAACTATTTTGTTTCTGAGAACAACTTCTTATCAGAAATTGTTTTTTCTGATTCTATTCTCCGGACGAGTTTCTAAGCATTTCAAGGTATTTGGTAACTATCCAAAATTTCTACTCTCGAGATAAAAATATGTTTGATACGACCCTCAAATGTTTTTATGACTTAGAATTTTCTTAATTTTTTAAATAATTTTATTACATTCTTATTTTTTCCCTTCTTTTTCTTTTCTTCTTAAGCAAATCGTCGACCTCAACCATGGCTGGCAACTAGCCAGACAAGGGTCAACAACCTCACCAAAACATCATTGGCCCCTGGTAAGGCTAAGCTCAGCCAACTACCGACGAGGCTCAACCTCGTTGGGCCACCACGAGGTCGATCTCACCATGGCCGGGTGACGCCGACTTCGCAGTGTCCTGGCAAGGCTCTGCCTCACCTTAGTTAGGTGAGGCTGAGGTCACCTAGCCATCGACAAGGCTAAACTTGCCTAGGCTCAACCAAGCCTCGCCTAACTATCGATGAGGCTCGGCCAACAAAGTTCTGGCAAGGCTATCAGCAATCACCAAGGCTGGTAACTAGCAAGAGAGGAAAAAAAGAAGCAAAAGACTTAATTCTGGAGTTGTTTCCGAGAACAAAAAAGTGTTTATTTCTTCTTGATTATGTTTCAAATTTACTCTAAAAAAAAAATTACCAAATAGATTTCTATTTTTTTTTTGTTCTGAGAAACAAAAGAGTAGAATCGAACACTTTTTGACCGTTACCAAACAGCTAAAGAATTCTTCTCGAGTAAACTCTTAGCTGTGTAAAAGCAAGTGGTGGTTGGATTGTAGTGGAGCAAAGACCAAGTCAAAGAAGAGTTGATCAAGTGTGGATTATTGATTTGCTTAGGGATTGGCGTTGGATAAGCTTACACCAGCTGGATTTTTGCCGACTTCACTTGGCGGTTGTCTTCTTTTATACATACGTTCACTTGGTAGAGTCGTAGAAAGTGTGAGAGACTTCAACTTGAGGAAAAAATTTTAAAAGAGGGATTCTCAGTTTGTCTTCTACAAGTTGTAAGCCTACGCAAGGCATTTTGAATATTATTATCTCTTCTTTGTGTATTTGTGTTCTCTCCTCGCCAAAGCCTTCAAAACTTCTTTATCCTTTTGGTTCCAACAAGGCCATCAAAGAGAGATAAAAGGGCCTCGGATGCAGTTTTCAGTAGAATTCCTTCATAAACCACTCGCCCCAACTTTCCGAGATTCATGGATCGCAATAATAATCACATTTTACTCCTCTTCCCTAGAGGTTGAGCGAAATATCATGGAAAATAGAGAGATGTCCAAACTTCAATATGCTCACGGCTAGCGTCCAATATATCAGGAAGAAATGGTGGTGACATATCAGGAAAGTGAGCTAGTTGATTCAAGGTGATTTAATTGTTTCGCAAATCGCCTATTTTCAGATGCATCCACTGCAAAAGCAGATGATCTAAGGGTCACTTATCTATTGAGCATACTGCAATTTCATATGTATATAGGAAGGCCAGTATGAAGAAGAAAGGCTCACTTATTAGTTGCGATTATTAGGTAATGTTTGAATTCTGCTCCTTTCCTCTCAGTTTTAGTTTAGCTGTATTCACAGCTTCTTTTGTGCTACCTCCCCACAGCTCTTTCCATGAGCACCAATATTGACTATTCAATTGTTTTAATTGGTCCTAGCTAGGGAAAAATATTATTTGGGGTCCACAATCGTAGAGTTCTTAGTAATCTGACTATTCAATTGTTTCAAATGAATTCACAAAATACATCAAATAGCTCACAAACTTAGAGCATTTGATGATATCTCTGTCCATGCTAGTCAAATGTCTGCAATTTAACATGATCAATTTAACATGCTTCTAGGAGAAGCTATCTCCGTGCTTTCAGGGCATTTACTCATGGATCACATTGTGAAGTATCATTTTACATCCACTTGGGTTCAGTGAAGTACTAGTGAAATCCTTGTAATCCATCTAGGTCTTGTCTGAAAGCATCTTCTCCTTTCTATTTCCTGCAGATAGTCACAAAGCAAAGTCGGAGTTTGACACTGTCGCCTCTTAGTAAATATTTAGAAGTAGGCTTGAGAAACCTAATTACTTTGACCATCAATGCTGAGGTATCTATTGCTTCCAGGACCGCTATTGGAATGATACTTCGCTGTTCCCCGTTTCGAAATCAAAGATCAATTTTTGCAAAAGTGTAAGCAGTCTAAAATCTCTCGTCAAATATCCTGTTTGATATTGTCCCTTGCTATATCTTTTCATTGTTTTATCTCTCGTGCTCTAGGGTTACCGTATCTTAGGATCCCTTCTTGAGAGTACCCAAAGCAATTGAATCTGGGGGTTCTCATGCTGTCATCATATCTTGTAATATGTAACTTAAGATACTAATGATTCAATATACTGTAAAACTTATCACTGACGAAATTACCAAAAAGTCCTAAATTTCAATTACAAGCGCTTGTGCCAATTTAATTTTAGACCTTTTAATCTGGCCAATTTAGTCCTAAACAGTTTGATGATTTGCCAATTTAGTCCTAAACTTTAATCCTTAACATTTTCTCTTTCTTTTCTTTTCTTTTTCTTTTTTCTCATTTTCCTTCTGCCAGCCATTAGCAAGCTTTGTCCATGGCTAGTGAAGATTGCCGGCCTCAAGCGGTGGCAGCTCTTGCCAGCTTGCCTGAGAAGATAATAGAAAATGGGGTCGATATTGGTTTTGATAGATTAAGGTTAAAGAGTGGTTTTAGTGCAGTGAGCTTCAGCTGGGATTTAGAAGGTCTGAGCTGGAGATAGTCTAGACAGGTTTGGGCTTGAATTAGTTTAAATAGTTGTGGGCAGAATTTCATTTTCAAATGACTTAGGCTTAGACGATCAATTGAGAGGGACTGGTGTAACAACCCATCTATGTCTGTGGACCGGACCCACGAATTTCAATTTTGGCCTACATTCGGCCCAGCCCGAGTTCCCATTTTCGGAAAATAGTTAGAAATATAGACCTTGATTAGGTTATAAGATTTTGGTATTAGATTTAATTTAGTTTTATTTAATTAGTACACATATAGTTTAGGAAATTCCATGATCTTTTATAAGTTTTAGTTTAGATTTAGGAAAATTAGTTTCTTAGAAAAATTTGAATTCAATTTGAATAAACTTATGGGGCTTAATAACAAGGCTATATTATATCTTGCTCGATTTATATCAGATTACTTTACTGCACGTTACTTTTTACTCAATCTTTCATTAGTATCTTTGATGAATCAATTGTGATTATTTTATATCATTTTTTCTGTGTTGTGATTTGCTTGTTTTAAATGAATGGTTAGGTTACATTTTGAGGATCTTAATAAAAACAAAAATATTGCATGGACATTTATTATGTTAGAGATTTTTATCTTCCTGATTGATTATAATTAATTTCATTTTGATATTGTAATATTTTATTACTTTAGATAGTTGTATAGAGCAGTCTATAAATTGGCTCTTGTATCATCAATATTACATACACTGAAATATACAGAAATTCATTTTTCCACTTTATTCTATCATGGTATTATAGCAAGGTTTTGTTTGACAAAGTGGTCGCCATTGTCACAACACCTTGAAAATTCATCATCTACCATGGAGAGAAGCCACACGCATCACCATGCTCCACCGTGCTACAAGACCACCGATGCCGTCAACTGTAGGTGGAACTTTCGAAGACAATCCTTAGAATTTTCAACCGAAAAGCACCACAAATAAGTTCTACATTCTCTAACAAGTCCAAAACAACAACGACCGTTGTCGGAAAGTCAGCCACACTCCTTCACGTGCCGGCCAAACCTTTTATGCATGACATCCATGCGTCATAGCTTCGCACATGATCCGTGAGTGCAATAGTGACGTCAGCGCTGACATCATCCTCACACGTGCTCCATGCGTGCTCAAGCAATGACGTCAACGGCACGTCAACCTCCATCACCGATTGCCGTTGATCGTTGTTGACTGACATTAACCTAATTGGTTCGGCTTAATGCAGACCAATTCTCGGTGTTTTCCGATCGATTCGACAAAATTCCAACCGGTTTGCTTCTTTTTCTGACCAGTTCGGCCAATTTCCGATCAGTTTGCTTGATTTTTCGACCGGTTCAACTAGATTCTGACTTGTTCTCAAGGTTTTCCAATCGATTCAGCTTGATTCTGACCAGTTCTTGGCATTTCTAGACCGGTTCTTGAAGCATTTTGACGTCCTCAATCTATTTTCGGCCTTATTTTCTTCATATTAGCTCTATATGTGACATCCCAGATTTTCGGTCCTGTTTTCTACTGAATAAATCAAGCATTTCATTGATGCGCCTATAGGACTATTCTCGAGCTGATTACTCTTGAGATAACTAGACTATTTGGGGAAGCCATTAAGGAATTTGAATGCAATAGACTTGAGAATTCGACCATGAATCGGCTTCTCGATCGTGCTTATCTTTAGAGGCCATTACGGCATAATATAAAATCGATTTGAGATCAGAGATAGGTCTATTCAACTGAGATGTGTGGCTAATTGTGGGTGACACCACTAAATTAGAAAATTCCCGTCGATCGACACTAGACTGATTTTTCTATCGTTTTGAGACCCCGTGTCCATATTTGAATCATCGAGATTTACACAACAATCGAGAGTTACCAATGTGTCAAGTGGATTCATTGTGGCTCAAAAAAATCAACCATAGGTCATTTGCACTTAATAATTTCTGAAAGTTACCTAGTAATCTAAGTCACGCTAAAAACGCGTCGAGTGGAAATTCACCGTGAATTTAAGTCCGATTTCAGAAACTAAAGATTCTGTCATATCACAATAAATTCTAGGAACGTCGACTCAGTCACAGAGGAATTTTCAGAGATTTTGGGATTTTTTGCGAAAATCGATACGGACGTCGTGGAAAAATAACAGAAATTCTGATGTACTCATTTGAAGGGAATTTTGAATTCTAAGCCAAGCCTTTGAGTGCCAGGGACTTATAGAAAATTGTTCGAGATTTTTCTTAAGCAAAATTGGACGTTGATTTGGAGAATCGAATGAAGAAATTGGAGCCAAAAATTAAGGAAATTCGGAGTTGGATTTTGAGGCAGCAAAATTGGCTTCAATTTAGTTAATTGGTGGGAAAGTATTGTAAGAAATAATTGGAGACTTAGAGGACGAGATTAAGGTTGGTGGGACCAAGTGTTTAATGTAATGGTAAGCCTTGTTGACAAATCCCCCCCCTCTTAGCTGGCTTCTCCATCACGCACGCTCCCTCTTCGGTCTTCTTCAACACTCGAGACCGATCCCCTTCAGTCTCCACTTCTCCTCCAATTATTTCTCTCCGAATTTGCTGCCCTCTCTCACGCCTCTCGATCTTCAAGCTGCCACGAAGACCGAGCTGTGCATGCTCCACCAGCGCGTCCCCTTCCACCCCAGTCAAACCAGCGAACCGAAACTGCTTCTCCGGTTTCGTTGACCGCAGCTCCTTCGCACGCCTGCAGCCAGCCCGCACTCTCCTCCACGTGGAATTTCTGCTCCACTCCACCGCACAAAGTCAGCCGCGAAGCCCCCATCGAAGACTTCACCGAACGCCAGCAAACTGCCCGAAGCCCTGCCCATCTTCACGCTGATTCCTCGGCAGATTTTCCCAGCATCTTCGGCCCACTAGAACGTGAGCCCATCTCCGCTTCACGTCTTTCGCCAGCAGCTGCTGCCTCCATCGTGCAGCTCATCCATCGAAGTAGCTGACCAGCAGAAACGGCACCTCCAGCGAAGACCACCTGTCCACAAAAAGCCCCCGTTGAAGTCCACCCCTTCGTCCGTGTCGCTTGTAGCCGCGGCCTCTTTTCTCGACCGCTTCAGCCCATCTCCACTGCAAGTTCAGCCCAGCAGTTAGGCCATTTAAAGCCCAAGAAAAATTTCAGCAGCCCAAGTCTTTGGCCCACCAACTCCAGCAGCCCACTTTGCAAGTATAGTTCAATTTTCTTTCAACCCATCGAATTTTGGCCCAGTCTAACAAAGCCCAACAAGATCAGAAGCCCGCAATTTTGAGGCCCAAGCCCACGAAGTCAGCCCGCTTCGGGCCCGGTCCGGGTGTTCGTCAACGTCACCGAAAATTCAGATTTCAATCATCGTCGCGGTGATCCAGTCTCCTCTTTTAACCAAGTGAGTTTTACTCACTAATACTTTCTTAGTTTTCTAATTATGCTTAAGGGTTGGTTAGATTTAATTAAGTGCAATTAGGTGGTTAGATTAGTTTAGAACAATTAAATTAGTAACTTAATGATGCATGTTAGGTGGTTAGACATAGTCATTAGCAAGTAGAGAGCTCCTATTATTTATTGAATGCATCTCAGGATTTTTCCTGACCCTTATCGGGCTTCAATTAGGCATTACGGGCCTAAATTGGATTTTTAGTGTTTATTTATTAATTTTCGAAATTATTTAATTATTTATTTATTTTCCAGAAATTAGGCCGGGATAGCCGACGACCGGAATTTTATGCTAATTGTCATTTAACCAAAAGTGTTTTGGTGGACTACATATAATGGTGGGATTTGTGAAAATGAAATTATAATATTTTAGCTAAAGGCTGACAATGTACCCATGCACGAGTATTTTTATCGGGAATGATAAAAATGGTGATTTGATTAAATGATCAATTTTCAGTATACTATGAAAGTATGGCTGGTAGCTTCTGGTGAGCTATAGTATACTATATTTATAATTATGGCAGCTTTTGATGAGCATAAATAGTATACTATATGAGTATAATTGCGGCAGCTTTTGGTGAGCTATAGTATACTATATTGATAATTGTGGCAGCTTCTAATGAGCATAAATAATATACTATATGAGTATAATTGCGGCAGGTTCTAGTGAGCTATAGTATACTAAATTGATAATTGAGGCAACTTCTGGCGAGCATAAATTTATAGTATATTATCTCAGTAATTGAGGCAGCTTCTGGTGAGCTATACTACCTATTATCGGCTTATAATAAGCAGTCCTGGGTATGATCGGACTTATAGGTAGTATTGATTGAAACGGCCAGGGAATGGTCATCATTGACATATAATCGACCAGGTCGATTAATCATTGCTTTAATCTGATGTCGTGAATTGATTGGTTGAATTAAAATGACTAATGAATGGTCCGATTGACATGAAATCAACTAGGTCAATTGATCAAGATATCAATATGTGATTGCTAGGGTGTCTATTGAACTGTGTTAATATGCATGTAGAATCTGAAGCCAAGATAAGTCATTTGACCTGTGTTGTGCTTAGGCAACCCTCAAGGCGTATTGGTTTATTAATCGGATCTTAGGAGGTAGAACTTGTTGAGACGTAGTCTCATCCTAGTTATGGGACAACATTTCAGGACCTTGATGAGGAGCTTGAGGAGAAAGAACCCGAAGAGGAGTACATGGAGGAGAACCCTGAGGATGATCCCGAGTACGACTTGGATGAGGACTAAGATCCCATCCTTTTTTGTGAACCCTATTTATAGGTGGTTGAGTGTGAGACTAGACCTTTGTTAATAGTATGGAAAAATACTATGAGGTGTGGTTGTATAAAAGTTGGTTGTGAATTTCAATATAAAAATATGGCCCTACTTTTCTATCACATTGCTTTATTGTCTGGGGATTTATAATTGCTTCCACATGTGCATATTAAAAAGAAAAGGGTTGGCGATACGTCCTGAGATATCGCTTTTAAAATTGACCAAGGTAAGGGAAGTGCACATGCCTGAGGATCGGGGTGTGACACTATAGGTATGAGTTTTTCTCAAATTCATTAAAGAATCTTTTGAGTTTACTAGTATATTGCCCATCATGGACAAGTTAGAAGTCTCAAGACCCATTCAGACCATTCTAAATAAGATCAAATTATATTTTATGGGCTTAAGAAATGTCTAGTTTTCTAATGGGAAGTAAGCTTTGGCATTATGTCACTGGAAGTCTTCACGAGCCTAGTAAGGCCGTTGAAGAGAATGATGATACATTTGCTAAACGATTGGAGGAGTAGGAGGGCAAGAATCACCGGAAATTCACGTGGTTTCGAAACACTCTGATTCCATATATCAAATTCCAGTTCGGTCATCTAAATACAACAAAGAAAGTCTAGGATCTTCTTGCTAGTCGTTATTCCACATCAGACATTGCTCATCAATATCAACTATTAGGGAACTTACATCGCATGCGTCAGGAGACGAATCAGTCTATTGATGACTTTCTTTCTTCAATGCATGCTATATGGGATCAGCTCACTTTATCTTAACCAACATGGGATGCAACTGCTAATGCTTGTAAGTTTACTGAATATCGTGATTGTATGCAAGTTATGCAATTTCTGATGGCTCTCAATGATGAGTATGAACCTACGCAAGCCTCACTTTTGCATCGGGATCATTTACCTCATCTTGAGGTAGTTGTTTTGGAGCTATTAACTGAGGGAACTCACCTTGTGACTTTAAAGGCACAACGTGCTACTCCATTGGTTTCCACTCCTATAGATGCAATGCTTACCACTTTTGGCTCATCCTCATGGCGTAAACCTTATTGTACACACTGTCTTCGACCTGGTCATCGTGCATCAAACTTTTATCAATTACAATCTAAGCAACCTACAAGAACAAACAACAGATCTCAGTTTAGAGGTTCGTCTGGACGCCGCCCATCCACTACTGCTTCTGCCATAGAGGATTTCTCTAACAATTCATCTGTCGCACTATCTTTAGATGATCTTCAGTCCACGGTTCATTCCATTCTTCAAGAAAATGGTACTTCTAGCCCTTCTGCTTTGTCAATCACTCCGGGTACTCCTGATTCATGGTTCTTTGATTATGCATGTTGTAATCACATGACTTCCTATTCCAATTTAATCAAGTCAAAATCATACACTTCATAAACACCTATTATTCAAACAATTGATAACTCTCAAATGATAATTAGTCATACAGGGAACGTTTCAACATCCACCTTGTGATTACCCAATACATTTATGGTTCCTAAACTCTCTGTAAACTTGATATATGTGGGTCAGCTAATTAAGCTTGGTTTTGACATTCATTTCTCTTCGAATAGTTGTCGTGTGTAGGATCCATGGACGGGACAAACAATTGGGATAGGCTATAAAGTGGGACAATTAATTGAGCTTGTTTCCTTAAAGCTTCCCAACTCCTTCACTGGTTGTGCTTTGAAACTTAGCAGTCTTGTTTGGGTCATCTTTCTTTTTCTCTATTAAGTCCTTTGCTTTCAAGTGGTCATGTAGGTTCCGTTGTCAATAAAACCTTTGATTGTCTACCTTGCAAGTTAGGAAAACATCAGGCTTTACCATTTAATATTAGTGAATCCGTCTCTTTTGATCCCTTTGATCTAATTCATTCGGATATTTGGGGACCATCTCCTACTCCCATCATGGGAGGTTCTCGTTATTTTGTGAGTTTTGTTGATAATTATTCACGTTATACACGGCTTTATCTCATGAAAAATTGATTTGAACTTACCCATTGTGGCATCCTAGAATTCCTTACCGGTCGTTAGGGGTGCTCCAATTAATGTCTTGTGATCTATGGCCGAATTTAATGGATAAATTTTGGAAAAGGATGATCTATCTTTGGCCATATGTATTGTGGGTTAGAATCTATGGATTTGTGATATTAAGTGTATAGTTATGTAATTTTTACCCTATAGTGCTTTGGTTCAATAAAGATCTAATTAGAAATTAAAAGGGGTTAAAATTTGATTTAATTAGGCTTGGGCCTTAGGCCCAAGAGTATGGACTTTTGATGGGCCAAAAGGCCGGCCCATGAAGCCCATAGAGAGGGCTGCCGTCGACCAAGGAGAGGGGGAGTGGCCGGCCCACTTCCAAGCCCATTTTGCATGAGTCTTGGCAAGTGGAAAAAATGAGACTCCATGCATTGGCCATTGTGGGTGGCTTCTCATGATTGCTAATGATGGGATTTAGGGGAAATAAAAGGGAGAGAGAGTGGCCGGTGGAGGGGCTGTCGCCCAAGCCAAGTGAAAGAGAGAGAGGGTTGCGAGAGGGAGAGAGGAACCGAGAGAGAGGAGGAAGGAGCCGCTCGCCCGCCCGTCGCCGTTCGTCCGCCGGTCCGTCACCGTCCGTGTGCCGTCGTTCGCTTGATCTTGGAGGCAAGTTGGGATCCATATTCTGCTCTTGCATGTGTGTCTTGCATGTGTGTTTGAAATGGTGATGAATTTCGGATGATTAGGGTATGAGAAACCGAAGCTAGAGTATGTTGTTCTTGAAATAGCTTGCTGTTTTCGAGAGTGCCGCCTGACCCCGAACGTTGTAGGGACTTGAATGTGGGTTTTGAGTTGAATTTTGGCTTCGACTTCTTCACAAAAGTTGTATAAAAAATCTCAAAGTACAACATACTAAAATTTGAGACAAAATGACCGAGTTTTAAGGGTTAAAACCCTTTCTCTACGAAAAGGCTAGATCTGGAACTGTTTCGTCGACCTCTTGGTGGTTTTGTGTGTTGCATGTCACTTTTTACCGAGAATATCCCTTTGACTTATTCATGAAAGTTGTATAGAACATCCTGATTATCAACATACTCAAATTTGAGGTAAAAACAACAAGTTTAGCCTAGTGAAACGATTTTCTTTTGAAGACGGCAGATCTGAAAGTATGGTACTGGACTCCCGAGACTTCGTGGACTAAATGGTGACTATCCTTTAAGAATCTCACCTAGATCCCTTAATGAAAGTTGTAGTGTACCTCTTGAGGCAAAACAAATCAAAATTTCAGAGGAAATGAAGATAAATAAGTAGGCGAAACTTCGATTTTTCGGAGACAGCTAAACTGGACTGTTTCGGTACTAGGAACAGTAGCTTCGTCCGGCTATAGTTGATTATCTAGAGTGAATCTGGCCTATATTTCTTCATGAAAAATATACCTTAGGGTCTTGAATATAACCTGGTAAAATTTCATAATTTTTGGAGGTCGTTCGTGTATTTTAATCGAAATATTTCAAGAACTGCGCAATCTGGTCTTATTCGAATTTTGCATGCTGTATTGTGTGAGCTATATATTCTCATGTAAAGTTCTTTTGGGCATGTGTTCTTCATGAAATTGTTACCTTTATGTCTTTTCTATTACATGCTCTGATTGTATGATTTTTTAAGATCATATGAATATTTAATTTACATGTTTTCCGAAACTGTGTAAACTGGAATTTGCTGAATTCCAAAAAAGACATGATGTATGGATTATTCTAAGTTGTATGGACCTCATGGATTGTATTGTCATAAGTGATTGGATCTTGCTGCATATATGATGATGATTGAAAGGCATATAAGAATCAAATGCTGAAAATGATCTTGTTTGCCATCATAACATATGCCATGTTGAAATTGAGCCATAATTGTAAATGTGAACTATGATAAGTGAGAAGGCCGTCAGAGGTGTGAGCCGACGATGCCTCGGGAGTGTCGGGATGCCTAGCTAGGAAGTGCCGGTTGCCCGGTGGCCTTAAATGGCTGAATGCCGGAGGGTCCTCGGGAGTTTCGAGATGCCCGGAGCGTGGGCAGCCGGAAGCCCGATAGGTATTGTGCCGAGGGATGCCTCGTGATGCCAGTTGGGGTACGAGATGCCTGGCAGGTATTGTGCCGGATGCCCAGAGGTTTGTGCCGGAGGGTTCCTCGTGATGCCAGGTGGGGTGCGAGCAATAAATGTGGGATGCAAACATTGGTCCCGGGAAAGAGAAATGTGGCGGCCCAAAATGAAAGGATAAAAATTGGGAATTTGAAATTGAATTACACGTGATGTGCTAATATGTATGCATGAATGCATGGATGCACCTATGGCATGATGGTATGTGTGACATGATGATGATGAGTGCATGGTTGTATGTGCACCTATGGCATGATGGTACATGCATGACATGATGATGATGAGTGCATGGTTGTATGTGCACCTATGGCATGATGGTATGTGTGACATGATGATGATGAGTGCATGGATGTATGTGCACCTATGGCATGATGGTACATGCATGACATGATGATGATGAGTGCATGGTTGTATGTACACCTATGGCATGATGGTACATGCATGATACGATGATGGTGATGATTACATGAGGATGTACGTACATGTGGCATGATGACATATGCATGGCTTCAAGGTAAGTTATGCTTGGAATGCATGGATGACATGTATTATGCTATGATTGTGATGATTGTGTTGTATGATGCATTGAGTGGTTTATTGGTCATTTACCTGCTGAGTGGTTGTACTCACCCTTTCGGGGACCAACATTTCATATTAGAAAGATGCCGCTCCCTACTGTCACGCGGGGAGTCTTTTACGGTCTTCCTTCGGACGTAGAGGTCAAGTGCGTGGAGATCGACTGTCCCACCATTCCTGGTCTAACGTTTATTCGGGTTCGTGAGATAGTGATGTATGATGTGGGCCTGGCTGGGGGCTTGGTCATACAAGAGTTCATATCTGTTCACGTTCGTCGAGACGAAGTGATGTGGGGCATGTTACCGTCGCCACCGCCTGATGCACCGGGATGGATGTGATGGCACATGCGTGAGAAGTAGGAGCTGGAACTTTTTGGTTAATAGCCGACACTAGTTGATAGAGGATTTTGCATGATCATCTTAGAGGGTCAAGTTGTCTCTTTTTGGGGTTATGGCCGAGTGTAGAGAAAAGTCTTGGCTTTTCTTTTGTTGTACCGACCCGAGAAAATCCATCATGAAAATATGTAAATAAAAGTGTCGTGGCTTTATCTTTTCTTATGATGCACAGTGGTGTGCAATTGTATCATGGTTATTAGATGGGAGAATTAGTAAGACTTGATTATGCTTCCGCAAATAAGATGCGCTGGGACCGTTTAAAAAAAAAAAATGTGCCTATGATCTAAGGTTCTTCTTTGGTATCTGTGGTGACCTTAGGTACTTCGGGGTGCCACACCCATTTCTATGGTAATTTTGTTGCCATGATCAAAACACATTTTTTTTTAGATATCAAGGTTTTTCGTACTGATAATGCCATGGAATATAAGGATAGAGAGTTCCTTAAAATTCTTTCTCATAACAGTACTATTACTCATCATTTTTGTCCAGGAACTTCCCAACAAAATGGTCGAGCAGAGTGTAAACACAGGCATATCTTAGATATTGTACGCACTCTTCTAATCTCAACATCTTGTCCAAAACGGTTTGGGGGGAGGCCTATCATACTGCTGTCTACACTATTACTCATATTCCGTCACCTACTATAAGTAACATGTCTTCATATGAGCACTAGTATGATAGTATTCCTAATTACAGTCTACTTCAAGGTTTTGGTAGTGCATGTTTTGTGCTCTTCTTCCAAATGAACACACAAAGTTAGAACCTCGTGCTCGTCTCTATTGTTTCCTTGGATATGGCATTGAGCATTAAGGGTATAGATGTTGGGGCCCTGTCTCCAATCGACTTCGTGTGTCTTGTCATATTATCTTATGGGAACATAAAATGTTCTCATCTTTACATTCTTTGCATCTTCTCCAATTGTTCCAAATGTTCGTTTCTTCACCAATCCTTCTGTCGAACTGTTTCCTAAAGATGACACTCCTGCATCTTCCTCTTTAGAATTGCCCTCTCCAAATTTTGATGCAGGTATCTCTAGAAATCTCACTTTAGCAGCTCCTAATATGTTTGTGCCATCCGCGGATCCACCTTTAGAAGTTCCTTCTTCTTCTGTTCGTCGTTCCACCCAAGTCAACCTTCTATTCAACTATGTGAGTTTCATTAACAATTGCTTCTTTTCACGAGCCTCGCACATATAGAAAAACTTATACTAATCCTCCTTGGCAACAAGCAATGGTAGATGAGTTGCAAGAATTAGAACACTCTCATACTTAGGATTTGGTTGATTTGCCCCCTGAAAAGTCAACTGTAGGTTGTAAATAGGTGTACTAAATCAAAACTAAGGCAGATGGTACAAGGGGATGCTATAAAGCTCAACTGGTAGCAAAAGGCTTTACCTAAGAGGATGGCATTGACTATGAGTAGACGTTTGCTCCAGTTGCATATCTTACTTCTATTCGTAGCCTCCTTGTTGTCGCTGCTATTAAGCGATGGTCTATATTCCAAATGGATGTCAAAAGTGCATTCCTTAATAGAAATCTCACTGAAGAAGTGTATATGGAGCCACCTCCTAGATATACTCACACTCTTGGTAAAGTGTGTCATCTACGTCGAGCATTATATAGACTAAAATAGGCTCGTCGTGCATGGTATTCCAAGTTTATTTCTACTATGGAATGCCTTGGAATTGCGTACAGTCCCTATGGTAACACTCTATTTGTTCAATGAACATCTTGTGGGAGTATGTTACTGCTGTTATATGTGGATTACATGGTTAATACTAGAGATGATCACGAATGCATTACAAAGCTACAACTGTATTTGAGTCAACAATTTGAAATGAAATATCTTGGACGGCTCGGTTATATTCTAGGATTGGAGGTTGCTTCAGATTCCTCTCGCTATTATCTTTCTCAAGTGAATATGCCACTGATCTTCTTTCTCGAGCTGGACTTACTAATAACAAGACTGCTACCACTCCCATTGAGAATAATGCCAAATTTGATGAAAAAGATAGGACTCCTCTTCCAAACCCTACACTTTATTGACAGTTAGTTGGTAATCTAGTTTATCTCACTGTTACCTGCCCTAACATCATTTATGCTATAGACATTATGAGTCAATTCATGACTGTGCTGCGGACGACTCACTTTGCAGCTATTCTTCGAATTCTTCGCTATATCAAGGGTACCCTATTTCATGGTCTTCACTTTTTTGCTAACTCATCCTAAGAGTTAACAGCTTATTCTGATGCTAATTGGGTTGGTTGTCCTCTTGATCGTCGCTCTACTATAAGCTATTGTTGTTTCTTAGGGAAGTCCCTTATTTCCTGGCAGAGTAAGAAACAGGCTACTGTCACTCAATCGAGTATAGAAGCGAAATATCGTGCCCTTGCCGATACAACTTCAAAATTTTTATGGTTGCGGTAGTTATTAGAAGACATGGGAGTTCGTCATAATAGTGGAACGATCATTCATTATGATAACCGAAGTGCCATCCAAATAGCTCATAATAATGTTTTCCATGAGCGTACCAAACATATTGAATAGACTCATTTCATATGCTCTCATGTGCTTCATGGTGATGTTTGTCTTGTTCCCACCTCCTCAATTGATCAAACGGCTTATGTTTTCACGAAGGCACATCCACCTTGGCATTTTAAAGATCTTTTCTCCAAACTCTAGTTAACCTCTTCTGTGTCACCTTGAGTTTGAGGGGGGATGTTAAAAATATCTATCTTCCTCATTGATTATAATTGATTTTATATTGATTATAATTGCTTTCATTTTGATATTGTAATATTTTATTACTTTAAATAGTTGTCTAAAGCAGCCTATAAATAGGCTCTTGTATCATCAAAATTACACACACAAAAATATATAAAAATTCATTTTTCTACTTTATTCTATCATAATGGACGAAAACCTTAGGCTTCATAATTTAGTAAAAAGACTTTGCAAGCACTTTGATTGACAAATAAGCAAGTCATGGTATCAAAATGACACTAATTAGATAATTAATGTAATCAAATGTGAAATTTTGTGGGACCACTACTAACTGTTTTAAAATTTTAAGCTTTTAGAACAGTTGGTAGTGGTCTCACAAATTCTCAAATGGTATTAGAATTGGAAGTCATGAATTCAAATTTTTCCAGATCCCATTTGTCTCTTAATTAAATATGTAAAAAACTAAACTAAGCATGAGGGGGAGTATTAGAATAATTAAATATTAAGCCATGTATTCATTTAATAGTTTAAGCTTTTAGAATAGTTGGCAGTGATCTCATAAATTCTCACAACTTTAGATCTTTGATTGCGTAAGAAGTGAGGTATTTTCCCATACCTTAATTTATTGTTAGCCGACTCTAATAGGCTCGTGGCGACTTCCTCATATAGTATTTTCATAAGTTAATCAAATTAAAATGAATTTCCCAACATTGCATGAGATAACAATTGAAAGAACCCACGCTAATTGATGATTGTTGGTCCTCAACTCGATATAATCTCTAAACCCGTCTTTTCCTACTCATCCCACTCATCGAGAGGCTTATGACAATACAAAATATCACTACATACCTACAAAAGTTTGTCAGTCATTTTAATGAGTTCATATCTTTTGATATTCCTATTTGGATTTTCACTAATAAAAGGAATTTAATCATTCATTATGTGTTTGGTTCTTTCAGTCAAACTTTGAATTCTAAATGATCTCAAATTTAAGTTTAATTCGACTATTTTGTCCCGATAAGATATCTCGATTTGCCCTAAGTGATTTGAGTTAGCATTGAGAACTCCAATGAGTTGAGTTTTGGCACAAGATTAATCTCTTAATTTACTAGTTCAAGGTCCAATTCGGGCTCAAAGAAGGATCTGGATGGCAAAGCCAATAGATACTCATGGAGTAACCAAGCTAAGCATAGAGGCTTTTCATGGAAAGGAAAACCGAAATTTAAATCTCCTTGAGTCCAATCCGCCTAGCCAGGCCTTCTCTATCATTTTCTATTCAATTTAATGTTCTTTTTCTGTCATGCTTGTGCTTGAATATTTGGGCCCGATATTAGATAGATCTTGCCTATTGATCCGGAATAAAATGAATGCTAAAATAAACTTTGAGGTTTTTCTTTTTTCCCCTTGCAAGAGGTAATATCTATATCTATACCGCTTATTAAGGGAAAAGTGTGGAAAGTTGGTTTCTCTTTCAAGAGTCCAATGGTGCCCTTCAAAAAACAACCATTGTTCCTGCACTTTGCAAATGGTTGAAGGTATACGAGGGGTTGTGATTTAACAATTTGCTTTGGTTGGTGATGTTTGAGAAAACTTCATTATCTATTTTGAAGTTGATAAAACATTTCCATCGGTCTAGTCTGAAGACTTGCAGACTCTATCGTCAAAATTTGAAGACCTCTAGATTCAAGATTTAAATTCTACCATCACTGATAGTTTCCAAACCAACGAAGAAAATATTTATCCGATGAAGAAGACTTATCTAAATGCAAGTATATCTTTAAGGATTTGGTTTATACAGTTGAAAGAGATCTCACAGCTGGAGATAGCATCTCGTGATCAATTATTCTTATTGAAATCAATTTGAATATTTAGATCCGTTGATTGGCAAAGTATACTTTGAATGTTCTATTTATGGAAATCTAGATCCTGATTGTATGGGCGAGCAGGATTAGTGGGCTATCATCACATTCCTTAAATAACTCGAGATCTTCCTAATTGATTCTGTCCAATGAGTAGATTGGAAGAACTCCTTTGGAAGGTGCCAACGGTTATGATGGCATGGAGGAGTATATAAGGAGAACACTCAAGTTATTCAAGTGTGTGCGTAAAAGAAAAATTCCAAAGTCTGAAACTCTTAGTTCTTTGCCATTACAACTTATCGAGCTTAAACTGTACTCAAAAGAGAGATCAAATACTTGTGAGACCTTGAGGAAGTGTAGTAGAGTCTCTACATTGTGGAATCAAGGACGTGACACTGTAAAATCTCTTTTGGTTCTTAGTGGAATCCAACCAGTGGGTTGTCAGTGCGGGAGAGTGGACGTAAGCTTAGTCTAAGCCGAACCACTATAAACCTTGTGTTTCAATTCTCTTTTCCTAAACTCTTTATTTTAATTCTTAGCCTTATACAACTGTTTACAGTCTTTTATATCTTCAGTCTACTATTTTTATAAAAATTGAATTAAGTTGTTAAGTCTTGCAAAAACTTCTTTAACACCTATTCACTCCCCTCTATGTGTTCATACTAGTGTTATCAAGTGGTTTAGGGAGCGCATGAAAATATTTACGTTTCTATATTTCTCTGTTTTTTTGAACCCCAGAACAGGTTTGGAACAAAAATCCATTTGATAATGCAATTTCCTTTTTTTCTATTTCTAGAACAAATTTCTATTCCATAAATAGATTTGGAGTAAAAATTAGAAGCTAAGGTTGCACATGATAAAATTTATGTTTCTTGATTTCTCTATTTCTCTATTCCCCGGAACATGTTTGAAACAGAAATCCATTTGGTAACGTAATTTGATTTCTCTATTTCTGAAACAAATTTCTATTCTAGAAATTGATTTGGAGGAGAAATCAAAAGCTAGAAATTGTAGTTTCTCTGTTTATGAAATAGAAATAGAAATTATTTCTTCTTTTGTCCAATTTGAACATCTTCTTCGTTCACTAGATGGGAACGTTCCCTCTCCTCAACGCTTCAACCAAAAACCCTAGCACCGTCAACTCCGAAGCTATCCATCCTCACATCGACTCCAACTCCATCCTCTCGCCGGTGACATCGTCACTCACCTCGCCGTCAACTCTGACTTCATCCTCCCTGCAGTTGACGACTCCACTGGATCCGATCGCGTCGAACCCATCTTGGGTTCGTCTCCGAGATCGGAACCCACGGCCCTCCCTTCCATCGCCGTCCTCTTGTCGATCAAATCGTCGCTCATCTCGCCGTCAACTACAACTCCGTCCTCCCTACCCCCATCAACTCCAACTCCATCCTCTCGTCGCTCACCTCGCCGTCGACTCTGACTTCGTCCTCCTTGTAGTTGACGACTCCTCTCAGTAGCATCCACTCCGTCTGCTCGCTACCGTCGACTCCAACTCCGTCCTTAACCCTAGGCGCTCATTGATTGCACACACCACACCGACGACCATCCTACCCCCGATCGGCGCTATCATTTCTAGTGAGTGCGTTCTCCACTTCGTCACGGCTCTCTTCTACCCCCGCGATTCAAGTCGTGCGTCACTATAGCCGATCCTAGGTAATCATCCTAGGATGTTCTGTTTCTCTTCGATTGAGAGCACTCCGACGTTGGATCGTTCTTCGTTTGCCTTCGAATTTGTTGATTCATCTGGATAACCATCTCACGTCATGCCGGTTCATTGAATGTATCTGTCTACTGAACTACCAAACCTCTCACAATTCGCGTTCACCACCTGTTCGACAATTTGCACTAGAGACATTAGCATTGATTTGAGAATTGTGTAGTGTTACATGTACATTACTGCTTGGTATGTTGAGCTGGCGACGTAGCTCCTGATCCATCCTTTGATGGCCAAGAGCCTTTGTTCCTTTAGTGCGTCGGTTTGCTCTGCTCTCATCGAATTAGATACCCCTTCAAATATGTTGCTGAATCGTCATCTGAGCTGAGCATGTCCGGGTTTATTTTCTAGCTTGAGGTGTTCAAGATGCATGTAGCGTAATTGTTTAGGTGTAAAGAAACCCTCTATGGTTGCAGGTCGTTCATATGTCGAAGTTGTCGCTTTTCCTTCACTTACTGATTGCTGCTCTTTGCTGCTCTGTAGGTGTTATGGATTTAATTATATAGACTTTTATAAACCATGTGGTATACAACCCAAGTTTGATGCAAGGAAAAAATGTCCGAGTGTGGCAGTTGATCAAATTCGAGTTGTTGTTATGTAAACTTTATTTGGATAATAGATTGTTGTTTTTATTTTCAAGTAAAAATGTTTGGTTGAAATTGTGGGTTTCAAAAGTCACAGGAAATTTTTTTTATAAATAATGGATTCAAAAAGAATTTGTTACATAACAATTATCGGAGGACAAAGAGAAAAGAAAGACAAACTAAAGCAAATAACAATAATAATAAGTTATTTTTTTATATATTATGAGTTCTCATTATTTTATTGATCGATGACCAAAATATCATACTATAACTTACTGTCACATTCATGTAATTAGGTCATCTTTCTTCTGATCCATTTGCTCCTCTGCTCGTTTGTCGTCGTGCTTCCATTAACCACCTATCTTCCTTTTTTTCAATTGTATTCAGTTGTTCCCACTCAAGAGTCCATTTTGTTAAGATCCAACTTCCTTCAATCAGAATAACTGATTTCCTTTTGCCCATGCTTCTTTCTTGTTTCATTTAACTAATGGAAAAAAAGACAATGGTGACATAATGTCGAGTTCTTTTCTGGTGGTGTCCAATGGCATTTTCTTTGCTTGAATGCATAAGTGGAATGTGTGAAGCGTTTTTCTTCAGTTCTTTAAGGTCACAGTCTTGGTAAGACAGATGAATGATGATTTGATTTGATGCAGAAACATGAGATGCCCCAAATCAAAGCTTCTTTGCTTTTCTATTAGTATTATTTCGACTATTATTTTGTATTTGAGGATTTCCTATGTTGTTATCTAATCAATTTCTATTCCTAGAAATAGAAATTTTATTCTGTTATCAAATAGATTTCTATTCCAAAAATAGAAATTTTGAGTCGTTATCAAACGGGTTTCTTTGCTCAGAAACTTGTCCGGGGAATAGAAATTGAGAAATCAATTTCTGGCCATAAATCAATTTCTGTTTCAAAAATTTTTCATGCGCGCCCTAAGACTTTTAGCTTTTCTATTTCTGAAATTGAAATGGGAAATCAAAACTTTCCTCATCATTCACTCTCGTCACCACCCGTCGCCCACACGCTGCTCATGGGACACCGAACGCCCGCCGAGTCATTGGCTGCTCATCGCCAACCGCTAGACGCCGAGGCCTATCGCAACCACCGGACATCCGTCGCCACCGCCCGCTGCTCACCATCGTTCGCTAGATGTCGGCCGCCCATCGCTAACCTCTTGCTACCGAACTCTGGCCACTGGCCACCCATCGTCAACCACCGATAACCAGACTCGAATGTCGTGCTGAACACTAGCCACCGGTTGCTGAATGCCAGACTCCGAGGTTGGACTCTAGACACCAACTACCAATCGCCAAACATTAGACTCCGGCACTAGACACTGGACGTTGGACTTCGAACTTCAGCCACACACCGCTAGTCGCCAGATGCCGAACACAGTCACCGAACATTGGACTCTGGCCACCAAACGCTAGCCATCACCGCTCCTAGAAATATAAATTTTATTTTCTTATCGAATGAATTTTTATTCCAGAAATAGAAATTTTTAATCGTCGTTAAACACATTTCTTTGCTCAAAAATTTGTCCATGGAATAGAAATTGATTTCCGTTTTAAAAATGTTGTCATTCATGCCCTTAGTGGGACTTTAGTGAGGGAAAACTACCTCTGGCAATAAAATCACAATCAAATAGATTTTGTATCTAGACGATTTCATCATTCCTTATTGAAATTGCTCTATTTTATCTCGATAACAAGATTGGAATGACGTTACTATTTTAGAATGCATCACGTAATTCACAGTTTTGCGCATAAATGATCCAAATGCCCATTCTCTTCATAGGGAAGACTAGAGGCAATTGAGGAATTCGTTAGATAATTTATATCTAAAAAAGCATGGGAGTTTGGACAATTAACATGCCTTCGTAATAATACGGCCCTCCCAGTTTTGGGCACCACTTTCAAGTATTGCTAAGGAAGTATGATCTCCAGTAATAATATCACAAGGATGGCCACGCTATCTAGTATTCTAAGGGGGCTTATTAAGCATATTTGACAGAAAATTTACCATTGAACAGGCATGAGATGACAGAGCAATTAACCAATCAAAACTATTCATCATTAGAGTAGGCACATTTAACTATGAAGAAAAAGGTGCCCGATAATCCAATAATTCCATACCAGCACGATAATCTAATAATTCCGCGCCAGTACTTTGAGAAATACTTTCTCATTGCAAAAATTTAAGTGTTTTGAAAAATCTTATAAATAGAGCAACGGAGGAAAAAAAAAGCATCCTAGGAAGACCAAATTAGATGAGAGAATTGACGAGTTAGAACTTTGAACAATTCAGAGTAAAGTCGTGACAGGTCAATGGTCCAGCCTCATTCTCTCTAAGACTTGTCCAAAAAAATGGTACCCCAGGCAAATGTGATTGAACTGACGAGCATTACCCTACGCTCCCTCTACGGATTTGTCAAAGTGAAAGGGGCCACATACTGACAAAAACATCTTCAATATCTAGTCCCCTAAGACTACCCAGTTATAATCAATTCATATCTTTTGACATTGGCTTTTGGGGCCTTCACTGACATGGTTTCTTCTTTGTATCTTTGGTTTTTTTTTCCCCACTAAATTCAACATCATTAAGAATTCGAAGTCTTGCTCCTTTTTACTATCTTCGTATCTTTAGCTGTAAAGCTTGATTGGCTTTAGCTGTCTTGGAGTCCGCGGAGTGCCATGTCCATGTAATCCATAATTAAGATGAAGGCAGTGGAGGATCTAATGTTTCCGGGGAAATTCTAATTTTGGCTGGCGCACATGATCCACTCTTTTCGGTTGACTATCTTTCCTCCTACTAAACACGCACCTCTTTAAAAAAAAAAAAAAAAAAAGATAGTTAAGAAGGCTTGATTGATTGCCCCAATCCTTCCGCTCCAAATTTCTAGTATGAGATTCTCTTTATTTTCCGCTTTACATGTGCACTAGATACTCTCTCACATGTGAGTCTATTAAACCGGGGCCAACTATTGCCAATTGATACATGACCTCCTCTCTTGAAAATCATTGAATACTCCTTTTTACGTGGCATTTATTTTCACCTCATATGCACATCAAAATAGGAATGCTTGAAAATATATTTATTAATTTCCAAAATAAAAAAGCGAAACCTTTAGTGGGCCGTAGATTGGTTTATATTGCTTACTTTCAAGTCTTTTACGTTTTTGGATTTTAGGGAAGTGATCACTCTAAGCACTCAAATGATTCAATAGAAATTATTTTTTTTTTTGGTCGCAACCTAAATTTCAGGTGCATCACCTAGAGTTTAGGCTAATTGACTACTAAATTTTAAACTTAGCTCGAAATAGATTTTATCTAGGAGTCGCCATTAATCAGTTTATGGTAAGTCAATTAGACACTTAAATAAAATAATTGAATGATTATTTTACTCTTGCGAACCGAGACTTTGAGTACAGGGACTTAGTTACACTAAATTTCTCTAATGCCCTTTTGGTACCATTCTTTTTATTTTCAACAATGTTTTTCTTTGGCAGTTTGAATTAATTTTAACCTAAATTACTATCATGCAAAAGGGTGATCACACGAGTACTCAATCATTATTAAACATTCAATTGAATCAAAGAAATTACATCAAAAGAATTAAACACACAAAGCAAGCAATTTTTTTGGGTTTTCTTTTATCTTGAAATTAAACAAGCACTTTAATTACATGACCTAATTTTATTAACAAACTATTTCTAATTAAATAAACCTATTATGCAAACTATTTGATGTGCACCTAATGTTTTTGTATTTTTTATTGAAATTCGGAATTAATAAAAAAACTAATTAAACTATCTAAAATGAATAATTTTCTAATTTATTTTAGGATTAATTTGACTTAAACCCTATTCTATCTTAGAAAACAATTTAAAAAAAATAGAATGAGATTATTAAAATGTGCAAACTTTATCTAAGACCCTATCTTATAAAAAAAGTCAAATTCTAATCTATTCCAAAATTATCTAAAAGTGCAATCCTAAAAATACAATTCTAATTTACTTAACCAACACACTCCAATGCAAGATTTGATTTTTTATTTATTTTGTTTTTTTTTTTCAGGACAAGCAATTATAAACATTACATCTAAACAATCAAGATATTCAACAAATAAATGATTAAAATAATCGAAAAAATAAGTTAAATTAATGATTACTCTAACCCTAAATATCATTCAAAATAATTAAAAATTAAATCCGAAATCTTACCATTCAAATTAATAATTATAATGATTTAATAATTAAAATACTATCAAAATGCCCAAAAATTAATATTATTAAAAAAATGATCCGACGTCTTATGGATCAAATTAATAATTACAATAACTTTTTACAAAACCCCTGCAAGGTTAATGCCTAAACTATACAAATAATTAACATTGATATATCATGTTCTAACTTAAGCAATAACAAAACTTAAAATAAATGAATAAATAGAAATAGAAATAGAATAAAAAAATGAAAAAATAAACCACCTAAGGGAGGTATTGCAGGGAGGACAGCAGCGCAATGGGGGTGTACACGGCGACGGGGAGGTTGGATGGCCAGCGTCGGAGCTCCGGCGAGGGCAAAGATGCTGTGGCGTCGACGACGGGAGGCGCGGGCGAGCGTGCAGCGGTGTCGGCGACGGGAGGTACGGGCGGAGGGAGACGCGCGGCCGTCGGCGCTCGGAGTTGCAGCGGTGACTGGTATTGCAGTGACGTCGGGGCGAGCTCGCGGGTGCAGAGGCGCGGCGGCGTCGGTTGCTGCAGAGGTGGAGTCGCGGTGGCTGAGGCGCGGTGGCGTCGGGCTCCGGCGAAGGGGGAAACCAGCGTTGCAACGGGTTCGGGTTCTGGCTTGCGGCCGGAGGCGAACGGTGGCCGGATCAGCGGGTTACCGGGAGAGTCGGCGGGGGTGCTTGCGAGTTGCAGATCGCGGGCTTCAGGTGGTCGGGCACGCAGAGGCAGCGCTGCGAGCGTCGCGGGCGAGATCGGTAGAGCGGCGTCGGGTCGTCGCGGGTCGGTGCGGGCAGCAGACGAGGCGGGGCGCGGCCGTGCGAGTGCGGCGGCGTGGGCGCGGTCGTCGGAGGGCACCGGAGCAGCGCTGCGACAGGGCAGCAGATGGCTCGCTGAAGAAGGCGAAGCGTTTACTCTCTCTCTCTCTCTCTCTCTCTCTCTCTCTCTCTCTCTCACCTGTCCAGTCGCACGTCCCTCTCTCTGCTGGTCGTGTACTTTGGCCCGTTTGGTTCTCAGCCAAAAGCAAAAACTTTCTTTCTTTTTTTGACTTTGAAAAGACCAAAGCAAATTAAAAAAAAAAAAAAAAATTTCTCCACGGCTTTCTTTTGCACGAATTCTGTGTTTTTTTTCTCTGAATTTTTTGAATTCCCCCACACTTAATCACGAAAGTTGTGGCTTTTTTTATAGTGTTTCCAAACGGCCACTTTCTATAATATTTTCTGAGTTTCCATCTTTTGTTGCATTGATTTATGGAGCATGATTCCACGATCAGCTCGATTTTACTTTGATTCATTCCTTTATATCAAAATCCTTGCCCCTTATGTTACCAAAAAAATCATTGCCCCTTATTCACCTGATTTTTAATTGCTTTCAGTATTTATCAAAATCTGAATATTAAGTAGAATTTTGAACTTCTATGCATAATCAATCAGATTAATTTTCCTCTGTTTTTTCCCCTTTTTTGTAATTTTTATTTTTATTTTCCTAGGGTTACCAAAAATTAGGTGTTAATATTGTGAAAAGAGTCAAATTAACTAATAAAAGCTTCACATGAAGTCCACCCGATCCAATTTAATAGGTTTGTAATACATTACAATATAGCTAGAAATTTTTGACCAAATAGTAATTAATAATGATTTTAATGTATTGTGTAGGAATTGTAGCTTAGAAAAGAAACAATTAGTTCCACACATTTTGTAAGAGAGGAAAAAGTCTAGGCAGTTGCAATTTTTGATTTGGACAAGTTAAGTGGAATTGTAGTGAAGAATTCCCTCATCATTTCTAAATATCCTCCAATTTGATTTGCATGGTTGCGTAGCCTACCCCTCGATACAGAGGGATACATAAGTTTAGGGATATTGCTTAAAACACAGACCTAAGGCCAATGATTCATATGTAGGTTCTCCCAAACCCATATCTCATGTGACATTGGATGTTTAAATTGATGATATAAAAAAATTTCAAAAATGAGTCACTACTAAGTTATTAGGGTTGGCTAGAAACCAAGCTAAGTTACGCAACTAGATAATTTAGTATCGGAAATCTGATTACACTAATTAACTAATTAGTGCTCCTTGAATACCTAATTTTATTCGTTTCAAAAAGATTTTTATCAAACAGTTTGAATTGATTTGATAGTTATTCACCAACATGTGAAGTGATCATGCAAATGGACAATCATTAACATAACAATCAATAAGTAAGGAAAGCTTTAAGTAAATTGCATGGCATGACAAGGACCTAATACTAAGAAAAAAGATAGATGCCAATGCTAGAGTGCACAACCAAGGGGAATTGTCCTTGAGGACAATTAAAACCCTAGAGTAAAGCCTTAAAGGCTTATTCAATTTTGTAGCACAATTTTAGAGTTAAGAGGCTTCCACTTTTTTAAAGGAAACAACCCAAAAGGTCTACTTTCAATCTTTTCGAAGAGTTCTGATTTTTTGGAACCTTTTTAAATTTTATGAATTTTCAAAATTTTCAACATTTTTGAGATTTTTTTATCTTTTTTAGATATTTTTATGGATTTTCTAAATTTATTATGAATTTAGAATTTTCTGAATATTTTGATTCTCGGAATTTCCAGAATTTTAAAATTTTCCTGATTTTTAAAATATTTTTTATGTTTTTATGATTTTTTGAATCAATATCTTTTGTGAATTTTAATATCATATATATAAGAAAAAGAAATTCCGACCGGGTCAGGAGATCCGGCCCGACTAAACCGACCCGGACCCTATCGGTCCGGGTTGGACAAGAAAACCGAATCGGCCACAAGGCCCACTTCGAATTAACCAAATTAGCCCATGAACATTTTTTAAAAATATGCCACTCAGCCACCAGCCCACTATAAAATCAGCCCAACCATTAGATGAACCTAGCCCACATTTCCAGTGCTATTATAACCGAGCTGCCCAAACTCAACAAGCTAATTAGGCCCAAACCAAACATGTCCAGACTCAAGTAACTGAAGCCCAACCTAGATTTACTAAAGTTCAACCCAAGCTCATTTCCCATGTTCTTCTCTCTCTAAAGTATGGTCGATCTCCCCCACTGCCCTCTGCCTACACGCACTTCCCACCATCTTTCCACCAACGCAGATCGGGGAGCCGAACCAAAGCGCTGGAACCCGAACGCTGTACTTCACAGTGAATCAATCTACATCCACCGCTGGTCCTCCATCACAGGCTAATTCCGGTCACCGGAACAAAGCCACTGCCGCACTCGCGGCCACCACCTTGAACGTATCTACCCGCTAAAATGCCTATGTCCAGCGCCCAAACAACGAATGCGCAACAGCCACACAAAGAAACGACATGCCAAGTAATAGGACAGCACGAAAACATCACAAAGCCATGTCCAGTGACCAAAATACTCTCAGAAGGGACCAAGAATCCAAGAAGACAATGTGAATCCGGTTCAGGCATTTCATCAAGCATTTCGAGGGCGTTGCCGAAAGGGAGGCCACGGACTCATTCAAGACACGGTTTCGAGTCACAATCAATACACAATGCACAAGAAACACTCGAGGCCAACTCAGAGATGAATTATTCGCATTCAACACGAGCAAAAACAGAAAACGAAAAGTCTCGGTCTCGGTTGAACAGAGGCCGGGTGTAACAAAGCATCAAAAGGGGAAGAGGGGAGCGCGAGCTCGGTCGCCAGAGGTGGCCCTAACCGGTTTGGCTGCGGCGAATGGGAAGCGAGCTCCTCGCATGCCTCCGAGCCGAGATCCTCAGAGAAACGGCCCGAATTGCGCAAAATTAAAAGAAGGAACGTGACCCACCGAAGACTTGGTGCAGGGATAGCGGGAGTTGCGGACTCGAGAACGCCGCCGGGAGTCGTTGGACGGGGTTCGGGTGCGGCCGGATCGCCGGAGCCCTCCTCGCTCTCAGACTGTCTCTCTCTCTCTCTCTGTCTCTCTCTCTCGGTTGCTCTCCCTTAGCCGAAGAAGAAGCCCCCAAATGAGCGAAGCCCCTCGTTTTTAAGGGCTATTGGCAGGAGCGCATGGCCTCTGCCACTGCTAGCTTGCCGGCCGGACTGATCCGATCAGGCCGCCACCTGCCCCCTCGTAATCTTCTACCTCCTCTGGCTTTTTCTTCTTTTTGCAGAAGCCTGGTTGGCGCCAAAGGGAAGACCTCACCTACGTAGTACTAACACAAACACCCGACGCATAATAGGACACAACATGACACGTCATTAAATAAATATTTTTATATTTAAATACACAAATAATTAAATAATAATAATAATAATAATAATAATAATAATAATAATAATAATAGTCTAGAACATGAATAGTAAGCATGTGGTGAAAATTCACGAGGCCTCCATTTTCTTTACATCACGATTTCAACTTCTATATGGAATTTAGTAATTTTTTTCTTGACGGCACCAACCTGAAGTCATGCAGTGAAGATTCATGAGGCCTCCATTTTCTTTGGGCAGATCTTCAAGATGATGGCAACCATTGATATTCAAGTCGGGCAAATACTTTCACTTCCCAATAAAGCTGTTGATTTTTCTAACTGTGTTGAAAAGCGAGGCTCTCTAAGGTCAACCATCCAAAGAAGTTTGGTCTTGTGATTATGTGAGGACAACAGAGAAGGGAAAAAAAATTCAAATTCAACTGCCATCTATTTAAAAAAAAAAAAAAAGAATGCCACTATTCATTGGATGAATGATCACCTATGGGTTAAATAGAATAGAAAAAAGCAGGGCACACCTTGTTTAAGCTACCTAATTTCAAACCATCTATGAAGCCATCGTCTGAAAATTGAAGAAAGATCACATTCTTTTAAGTTGCATATTCGTTTTGGAGCCAAAAACCAAGCTTAAATCCAAAGACGAAGCAAAGAAACGAATGCCTTCTAGGCAAAAACACATAGGCAACAAGTACAGTACATGCGACGGGGGCCTTTTTCCCCGGTCAACGGTGGCATCTTCTGGATTTGCTTGGCTAGACGCCATTGGCATCGATTACAAAAATGGGCAAAGTATATCATCCTCCTTTGCATTTTCGAGTGTTTCTATACTCTCTAGCTCTGCTTTCAGCCAGCTTCCTTCTGACTTCTTTCGTAGAGGGGCCTCACCACTTCTGCTGTCAAAGAACCAGCCAGCTTGCCATCTTTTCCCGTAATCGACATTACAGTCTATCGAAGCTCCGGCATTGGGACGACACTCCCCCTGCCTTCTCCTCTGTTTTCATTCCTGTTTTGAGGTTGATCGAACAGGTAAAAACTGGGGAGGATGCACTGGACGGTAACTGTTGAAGCTCAGGCATTGGAATGACACTCTCCCCTGTCCTCCCCTCTGCTTTTAATTCCTATTCCCGTTTGAAGTGGCTTTTTTAAATCAACCCGTAAAATAAGTCTCACAAATGTCTTGCTTCATGAAAATGGGGTTGCGAAGGACAGAATCTCACCAGCTGATAAACCAACTTGAGAGAGAGAGAGAGAGAGAGAGAGAGGGGAACTTTTGCTCTCAAGTAATTAATTATTATGCAAAAGAAATGAATAATCAACAACAAAGCTAACAAAAATTGAAACTTGGTTCACCGATGAGACTGCAAATTAGTTAACTGCATTAAGAAATCTAGCAAAACAGCAACAAAATAGCTCCAAGTTGCAGTGTTTATTTAACAATTCTACATCAACCCGAATGATCACATTCACAACCCAATTTCAAACAGAATTAATTCAAAAACCTAGCTGCCTTCTTTCACTTCATTGTTTATCCTCAACAACCAAAATGACCAATCTGGCAATCCCCAACTTCCTCAATCCAAGACCAAAAAAAAAAAAGGAGCGGCGCAGTCTTCAAAAAGTTTAAAAAAAAAAAAAATGCCGAAATGATACTACCGCCCAGAAGCTCCAATTCTCTTTTTGTTCATAGCGAGGGCTTTCGGAAGGAAAACGGCCGAGAGACCGGTTACAATTCCAATTTTCAACAGGAGCGATACTCTCCCCAGCATTCTCTTCCGCTTTAATTCCTGCTCCTGTTTGAAGTGGCCTTTACATCAAAACTAAAGTATATGAGGTGCTTTTGGAACACACATCCTACATGGCCGGACCAACCCCACGCAAATTCAAGTAACACTCAATTCCATTAAGGACATAAGTCGCTTGATTAGTGGACAATTGGACCATGTAAGTTATGTTCTTGAAACACCTCTAGTTGGTAAAAATTTGCGAGTTGTGAAATCAATACCTCATTCTTTTAATGTTCTATGCTCATGGTAGAAATCACAATCTCCAAAATCATTTTCATAATGAATAATATTACATAAAGGATATGTTGAACTAATCAATTCGCTTATATAAAATGAAAATTGCATTTTAAAAGAGATTCCAAGCTATTAATATATATATCCCTTCTAGGCATTGAAGTTTTTTAAATCATTTGTGGCAGAAACTGACCTTGTCTTGTGGACTCGCTACGAATATGGAACTTTCTCATTTATGAAAAAGGAAAGGAAAACAGGAAAAAGCAAAGAAGAAGTTGAACAATATCATATTATCGGAAAATTACTGGGCCTGGACAATGCTAAACTAAATAGCCACACCACCAATCAAACATTAGGTGTTGTTTCCTTTAGTCCGAAGAAAAAAAAAGGCATTCATTGGCAAGACCGTGCTTTGCAGGTGTAGTTTTTTAATCAATTACTCACTAAAACACATTTCAGGTTCTTTCTATAATAACTTCGTTGCCCGGTTTTCTTTTCCATAAACTTTGGTTTCATAAAGCCCCATCATATTAACTGCAAATCATCAAACTGAAAATGCTCTTACTGACGTAAAGTAGACAAGCCTTCCCTCCTCCTCTTTCTCTCTTTGTTGTTTATTGACCTGCAATTTCTCCTCTATTTGAAATTGTGCATGCATATATATTTTTTATTTGATCGAGTTCTATAGATGACAACCTTGAAACGTGCTTTATTGGCGCTTATCGATTCAATTAGTAAGCTTTATCGTACGTATAACATGGTGTCGTAGGAGTCAAAAACAAAAATCATCATCCGCAACAACAAGGATTAGTAGGTGTAGTTAAATGGATAGAAGAAAATAACTTAACACCACTTCAGTTAAATTGATGGACCGCGTGAGTTATGCTCTAAGAGTGTCCTTTGAGCAAATTTTCTACGAAACGAAAATCCATGAAAATCGAGTATATGATTTTTTTTAGCTTCCTATCGTAGCTATGAAAATCGCAAAGTACCAATCTCATCTCCATAATAACTAGTATAAGTAAGAAATCAGTATAACTTAAGATTCCGTTCGTTTCGTGGAAAATAATTTTTGAGAAAACATTTTCTGAATTATCTAGCGTTCGTTTAACGGAAAATGAATTAGTCAAGGAAAATGTTTTCCACTATTAGAAAGAGCAACTTCAAAAGTGAGGAAAATATTTTCTATTTTTAAAAGTGAAAGGCATTTTCCATAACTTCTTCCACCTTATATTCTTTCACCAAATATATTTTCCTTTTATTATTATGTTTTTTAAATTGAGCTTTTAATTTCTTTTCTTTTTCTTTTTCTACCCAATTCTTTTTCTTCTTCCTTGGCTGATTGCCAGCCACAGCAGTGGTTGACGACCAACCACAGGCCAACACGAGCCTCGCCGTAGGCGGCAAGCTCCTTGTCGGCCTACAAAGTGAGGTAGGTGAGGTGGAGCCGATCCAACGAGGGCAAGGCCTTGGCAAAGCTCGAGCTCGTCTAGATGTGGTGAGCAATGAGCTCACCGATCCACATCTTGGTCACTCATTGAGCAACCGGCCATTACGAGGCATGCAATAGTAGAGGAAGGAAAAGAAGGAAAAAAAAAAAAAGAAGAAAGAAAAAAAAGGAAAAATTAAAAAATTCAAATTCAAATTTTAAATTAAAAATATTAAAAATTCAAATTTTAAATTAAAAATATTAAAAATTCAAAAATTTAAAATTATATATTAAATTTAATTTTTATTAATTAAAAAAATCAAAATTGGATTGTTTTAGTAATTTTTCCCAAAATATTAAATCAGTAACGAATAGTGAAAAATATTTTCCACTCTATTTTCAAGATTTAACTAAACACTGGAAAATATAATCATTTCTTGGAAAATGGCATATTGGAAAATATTTTTCAAAAAAGTTATATTTTTCACAAAATGAATGGAGTCTAAGTAAAAACAAGACTTACCTAAACAATTAACTCCTTATTTGAAAGACTTATGAAACTTAAAAACAACCTCTTTAAGTAATAAGAAATGAACAAGCACTTCTCTTCTGGATTAATGAAGTTCTTCCACTTATTTTTATAACAATTGACCTTGTCCTGTTGCTTATCCGAAATTTTGGAACTTTCTAGTGGACGGAAAGGAAAGAAAACGCCGAAAAGGAGTAGAAAACAATAAATGGAAAATGAGAAAAACACAAAGGGGAAAATAGAGGAGAAATTGCAGGTCAATTGATCGGTGTCAGAACAAGTGAGAGCAATTTAAATGCATTTTTATATGTTGATGGCTTCTTGCTTCAATAACAATAAAAGAATTGAAATATGAAATCTCTCTTTTTCAGTTAATCAAATTTTAACTACGAGATGGAAAGCAGGTTTGATTGGACTTACTTTTTGGTGCTTGTAAGCCTCCAGGAAGCCCCTAAAGCTTTTCTTGCATCCGGAGATATATATGCGGCAATTTGGTGTTCGATAGATCAATCAAACTTTCCAAATATCCGCATCTTTGAATTCGTAGCTCCTCCAAAAACTCTAGTTCGTCAAGGCCTTTAATGACCTGTAGCTGTTCGTTGTCATGAATGTATAAACGCTTGAGATTCTTTAAGTTTGACAAACCATCAAGATTTTGCACATAAGGACATTTATAAAGGCCAAAGTATTCCCATGATTCCGACGTACCAACAATTTGCATCTCGAGTATATGAGGGCAACCCCTCAAAACAAAGCGTCGCAACTTATTTAAGGCTCTTAGTGGAAGGATTAGTGTCCCTTCACCACTAATCAACTTATTAGCAGACTCATTATTATCGTGCCCAGCTTCCCCCACATCAACTAGCCTGCCGAAGGATTCACAGTATTGAATATACAATGTATCAAGTGATTCCAACCGAGAAAATCGGAGCTCAACTAGCTTTGGACAAATTAACACATTGATAGATACCAACTTCCTCATGCTTGACAGCCTGAATCTTTTGAGGCTCTCACATTTCACTATAGACAAGTCCCTTATATTTGGAAGTTGATGCCCATTGAGTTCAAATTCTTGCATTGGAGACCTATAGAGCCCTAAGCATGACAAATTTATGAGATTCTGAGAAAGTGACACGATGAAATTGAAATTATCAACTCGTAGCTCTTGTAATGACGAGGGAAGTTGCGGAAAGGTTTGTAGGTCCAAACCAAACAAATCGAGTTGGTTCAGCAGAGGAAGGGAAGCCAACTCAGTAGGAACATGGACATTGTGAAGTCCCAATCTCAATGTAGTTAATTTGGATAACCTACCAATCCACCTTAACTCACCAATACAAGGTTTATCTCCTCCTCCCCATGAAATTAGATCCAACTCAACCAAATTAGTCAAGTTTGAAAGATCCGGGACTACTCGAAGCGACGTAGAACGTACATATAGATAGGTTAAACTTGCTGGGAGCATCGGTAACTCTTGAAACTTATCACATCCCATCAACTCCAACCCTTTTAGGCAAGTAAGTATGCTAATGCTCTTTGGAACTTCACTTAATTGAGTCCTTGATAGATTTAAGATTCTTAGCAAGGGTAAACTTCCGATTTCATGAGGAATTTGACCTTTCAAAGAGTGACTGCAAACATGAAGCTTTTCCAAATTATGGAGCATTCTAATAGCAGAAGGTAACTCCCATGAATTTGTTGAATCTAATCCGTCATAGCTATTGACAAAGTGCAACTCACGTAATGATTTCAACTTCCATATGGAATATGGGAGTTTCTTCACTTTACAATGTTGTATAGAGAAGTGCTGCAAATTCAGTAGATTCCCAATTTCTTCGGGCAAATCTTCAAGACCAAAGCAAACATAAATACTCAAGTAAATTAGATACTTCAACTTCCCAATAGAGCTGTCAATTTTCCTCAATTTGGAACAATGTTCGAAAGTAAGCCTCTCTAAATATGGACATCCAAAGAAGTCTGGTATTCTAGTTATTCTGTCACAACTTGCAATAGAAAGAACTTTCAATTTTCTAGCCATCTGTCAAAATGAATGCAACATTCAATGAATGAACAATCAAATATTAGTATCAAAGAAAATATAATTGAAATACAAACCTTAAATATAATCGAAATACAAACCTTGATTAAGCTGTTTAGTTTCAAGTCATCTATGAAGTCAACTTGTGAAAATTCAAGAATGACCACATTCTTAAAGTGCATATTGGCTGGCTGGGATGTGGGAGGAGGATCATTCCAAACAATCCATCTTAATTTTGTAAGACGATTTGCTAAGTTACCAGCGAAGGTTCCCCAATTTAATTTGAGGTACCTTAGATATTCACCAGTCAAATGCATACATTTAAATGGTGGAAACATAAAATTGTAATTTTTTAGGACGATGACCATAAACAATGGCCGACAGAATGGACATCAGCGAAAGACCAAAATTACCCATCTTTGGGGACGAGTGCAGGTCCAGTCAAGGAGAAATCTGGAAAATTCCCCCTATCTGATAAATTTCCCGAAATTATTGATAAACTCTAATGCAGTTGATAAAATAAATTATGACTCTTAATTTGATTTTTTGTCAAGCAACTCTTAATTTGATTGGAAGATAACATATTTAACGTCATCATAAATTTACCAATTTTCAAATGATACAATAAATCACCAACTGCTCAGAAATTTTACACGTGTCGTAAGTAAATTTCAGACTTTATGATAGGGCTCGTTTGCTTTTTGCTTTTTTGAAAAATAAATTAATATTTTGCTTTCTCATCAAAATCTAAAATCTTAAGAGCACAGAGCGGTGAATCTGGGTCCTCTGATCTACAATGAACGAGATTATTGACATTTCTGTCGAAGTTAAAACTCACGTGTCATTATTTTAGTATTGCCAGATTGTCCTTCCTTGCTGATTATTATATTCACCCACAAACATTTAGGCAAAACTGCCTCGCTGTCGGCAAGAGTGATGGGTCCCGTCGAGGAAAGATCTGAAAATCGGTAGATTTATGAAGTTATTGGAACATTTCTACAATCGTTGGTTGAAAAGAGTGACTATCAATTTGATTGTCAGTGTCGCGACCTTCCCAAAGCGAGTTAGACCACCTAAGGGTTCGGCTAATGGATTGTTAAGCCTGGACTTAACTCGGGCTCTCCCAAGCACATACCAATTCGCGACTTAGGTTCAAGTTCTTAATATGCAAAAGATCTTTATCATGGAGTCGCCACTAATCTATTTTGGGTGGGTCGATTAGAAACCCAAGTAAAGTAATGAGAGAATTACTTCACTCATACGAACCAAAGATTAAATAAGTTCGGGGACTTGGTTACGCTAGATTTCTCTAACACCTTTTCGGTACCTTTTCTTTTTTTATTTCAAAAAATATTTTGCAGGCAGCTTGAATTGATTTTAATTTATTTTTCTAACATGTGAGGTGATCATGCGGGTGCGCAAACCACCAATTTAATACCCAAAAAAGCGATGAATAAATTGCAGGACTTACCTCATAGCAACGAAAGCATCTGTATTGTTAGATCATAATTCACATCAACAGACCTAGATATGATTTCTAATTAACATGCAATTTCATTTTTTTGGTTTTTACTTGTTTAATGAGAATCATGTAATATGCAATGCATGCTACTAATCTAACATGGAATGGCATGACAATGTGTTCTAAACTACATGACATGAGTAAAATATATTTTGTGTTTTCATGCAATAATCAAATATGCAAATCAAAATGACCTAATTATAATGATGGGCAATTTTTTAATTAAATGAGCCTAATTCTACATGGCATGCATTTTATGAACCTAATCCCACATGACATGCACATGATATTTCTATTCCTAAAGATGCAATCTATCCTAAAAAATTGAAACTTAAAATGAGACATGCAATTCTATTCTAATATGCATGATGATTTTTTGTTTGTTTTTTTTATATATATAAAATTCGAAATTTTAAAAATTTGCACACAATTAAACATGCAACCTAAAAAACTAGCATCCTAAATTAATTAATTTTTTTGGGGGATTTTTTTTTGTTATAAAAATTTAAAATCAAAAATCCTATTCTAAATTGACGCGTGCAATTCTTAAGAAAAACTAATATCATGAATGCATTTTTTTGGATTTTTATTTTTAAAAAACGAAATAACTAAATACGCTAACCCTAGCCCTAATCTAACTTGCATTTTTTCGAATGTTTTATGCAAAATATCCAAGTCAATCAAGATAAGATTAATACCCAAAATTGACGAACCATATCTCCCGCATGAGATTGGGTTGATCAATTTTAAACTAAATCGCGAATCGAATCTCGGGCATGAGATTGGATTGTCGATTTTGTACAAGACGTGAGTCGGATTTCGGACGGAAAATCAAACTCCTAATCCCTAATTTAAGGGGTTATTTCACATTGGAACTTCAATCATGCATTAATGAATAATCACACTAAAAAAAACTATATAAAAACAAACTATAAACTATATAAAAAATAAAGATAAAATAATAATAATAAACTACCTAATGTTCCCTTTTGTTTTTTTTTTTTTTTTTTTTTTTTGTCTCCTTTTTCTTTTCCCACGCACGACTTGCTCGTGGGTCTTTTGGTGGGGGTCACCGTCGGTCGGGTCGCCAAGGGGGCTGGTCGACGGCGTTCCGGTGAGGGGCGACGGCGGACGAAGCTGCCGGTGTTCGGGGCACCGGCGAGGGGAGGCAACCGGCGAACCAGTGGCGGCAGAGGGTGAAATAGAGGGCTGAACGGCAACGGACAGGGCGGATCAGCTGGTTTGCAGCGTCGGGTCACCGGTCGGAGGTCGCGGTGGTCAGATTTAACTGCAGGAGCGGAGCTTGGGCTGAGGCGGTCAGGCGACAGCAAAGGCGGAGAAGGGGCGTCGGGCGCTCTCACGGGTCACGGCGGTGCGGTGCAGGGGTGGCTGCTGCAGCGGTGGTCCGGCAGAGGGTGTTGCACGTCGCGGACGGGAACCGAATTGGCGGAGCAGAGGTGGGCAAATCTCGGTCTCAGGACAGGGGACTCGCGGGTTGCTGGGGTCACGAGGCTGGGCGCTGCGGTGGTCAGCGGCTTGCAGAGGCGCGGCTGCCGGTGCAGGTGTCCTAGACGATGCGGCTGGTGTTCAGGCGAAGAGCAGTGCAGGCGCGGGCGTTGGGCGTCGGGAACAGGCAGAGAGGAGCGTCGTCAGGTGCTAGCTCGAGCGGAGGCGGTGGGCGACACGGGCTTGTGGGTGAGCCGGGTGCTGGTGGAACAACAGGGCAGAGGGGCGTGGAGGTGGGGCAGGTCGACTGTGGGTGTGGACTGGAGGGTGCTCGCGTCGGGGACGGTGGCGCGCAGGGCAGAGGGGCGGCGACGGGCTCGGAACTCGCTGGAAGGAGGAAGGTTGCTGGCGCGGTGACGGGCCGCTGCGGGCGCCGAGCGGGTTGCAACGGTGAGAGAGTTCGAGGCTCCGGCGGTAATGGGCAGCTGCAGAAGTTGCCTCCCGGTGTTGTTCGAAGCCCCCACTTAAAGAAGACAACCCTTCTTTTTTATTATTTTTCTTTCACGTTCTTTTCTCTTTCTCTGTTGCCCTCTCTGACTTCACCTTCTTTTTTCTCCGACAGACTCTCTCTCTCTCTCTCTTCTTTTGAATGAAGGAGAAGCTCCTCGCAATGGAATTTTTTCTCTTTTCACCCCCCTTCACGGCTTCTTGTGGTCTTATTTATAGGCCGTCCATTGCCAACTTTATTGTGACAAGATGCAGCCGCAACTTTTCCTGAATTTAAGCTGAACTTTGCCCTTTTTTTTTTTTTATCTTCTTCTCCAGACCTTTCTTTCGGCCACTACTCTGCTCTTCAGCAAGGAAATCTTCTTGCAGGCGCCTGTAGGATTTTTACGTCTCTTATTTCGTGCGTGTATGTGCATGCATTAATGAGGAGGTTTCTTCTTCAGGTGAATTTTTATTGCGCAATCAAAGCTGAGATTATATAATATTATGGACATATTATAATAATACAATATGGGCATATTATATAATATATTATGGGCTGCTTTTGCTTCTTTGAAGATTTCTCCCGAATCCGCATGTCCACCGAATTTATGTATGCATGTGCATGCATTAATGAGGAATAGACAATGGACGTGCGAGAGCTTCTTTCCTCATTTTTTCTCTTATGCGTGTTCAAACTAGCGAAAAATGGACCATCCTTTTGTGCATGCAATCGACCGCGAGCCCCTACTTCTTGTTGTCCTTTTACTACCGATGCAAATGCGACTACATGAAATGCAATTTTACTATTTTTTTTAAGGAGTTAAAGATTAATCCCTAATTTTCTATGCAATTAATTACTACATGATTAGTCAAAATTTAGGTGTCAACAGTCAGATAACAAATTAACAATTTACGAACATCATTAGGAAATTTACCAACTTTCAGAATAGAATTGGTTGGAAGATACGGCACATGGCCTTTTCCTCCAAAGCGTGCATAGGGGTTCTGGGTGGATTGGACAATGTCATCTTCGCTTGTCATTTCAGGCTCTTGGGACGATGAGGCTTGTCTGTATTGTCCGAGTGCTTCCTTAGCTTCTGGTGCTAGGTCATAAATTTCCTGCAGGTATGCATCCCACAGTGGGCGAACAACCCAGTTCAAGCCCTTCAGGGACAGCCTTTTAGCAGAAAACCACTCAGCCCTTTAGTTCAGAACCTAGAGACACTCAGAGAGGCCATGATGGAAACGTTTCTAACCTACCCAAGCTGCATTTCTTGAAGGATCCTACCAGGCTGGAGAAAAAGAGGGATTTTAGAAAGCCATGGAGAGATTCTCACAAAGCACACACTTTACTTCAGGGGACTCTGCCTAAAACATTACACCCTCCTTGCCTTATATAGGCAATAAGAGGTCATAAGGACACACACAGGGACCTAGCTCACGGGTCCGGATACAAACAGGGGCACCGAAAACTTTCGGGAGGGAATTATTCGCACAACATGAACAAGAATCGTGATGTGAAACGACTTTCTTTCCTAGCCTAGTGCTACAGTAAAAGTGAACAGTGATTTTGCTACAGTGAATCGTACAGGTTCAACGGTCTCGTCCATCACGAGCATTGTAGCTACAAACTGAGTCATCCGAGCTGTCTTCTAGGAGATGTGCCTCGTACTTCTGTTCAAGGGCTTCAAGGTCTTCAGGTGAGAGGATTTGATTCAGCCTTCGTGATGAGGATGCTTGTTCATGAGCCCAATGTGATGCTTCTTCTTCAGCCCAGTTTGTATTTTCATCTTCTTAGGGTTCAGGAATTCTCGGCTGAGGCCAGTTGGATGGCTCTGCATAGAAAGATGTATCCATGCTTTGGAATTGTTCGTAGGGATCCTAGGACAGAGGTCCTCCAAAGCGTGCATAGGGGTCCTGGGTGGATTGGACAATGTCATATTCGCTTGTCATTTCAGGCTCTTGGGACGATAAGGCTTGTCTGTATTGTCCGAGTGCTTCCTTAGCTTCTGGTGCTAGGTCATAATGATCCCACATAGTGGGTGCATTATTCCAAACATCTTCGGGAATGGTCTTGTTTTCCTGGCATAGGATTCTCTAGAGTTCTCGATATTTGTGTTCATAAAGTCGAACAGATCTAGGATAAGATTTGTAAATCCGGGCTTCTCGGCTGTTCAAGTTAGGTTTATAGGATGTGGTTCCTATTTCCAGTGGTGCATCAAGAATACTACCATTATTTCTGCAAAAATTCCAAGGACGTCGAAAAAATATGATGGTATGAACCTCAGGATTTGGCGTCATGGATCTCAATTCTTTTTCCAAGTCTTGTTTCCAACATGTAGGATGATAGAACCAATTTAGAAATTCTAAAAGATTTCTATCACATTCTTTTTCAATGTTTCTTCCAAGCAAGAGTATCCTTGTGAGGTTAGCAATGAATCTTCTGGTTAGGATTTCAAAAGCTATCAGATACTTATTGGTTAAGTACCATAATAACGTTTTGAGCTGTTTAGGAAAATCATCTTCCTTCCAGATAAGAGGATGAATGAATGGATAATTCATATTTAACCCGAAAGGATAAAGAATCGAACCTCCATTGAATCTGAATAGGTCTGTGTGGCTTTGCCACATGAGGTTCTCCAAGTTCTCAGCAAGGCTGTTATTCTAGATTTGCTAGATAATCTCCTGGGGGTATTTCCAGCTTTGTGAATCTTTGATGTTCTCGATTTTGTATTTTACTCCATGGTTAAGCATATGGAAAGCAGGCCTTTTGATATACATGTTGATCTCGGCTGGTGCTTTTGGCCTTGATAAGAAGTCAGCAAGTACATTCTTCTTTCTAGGAATATGCTTAGTTTCAAAGGAGTATTTTGAAAACCATTCAGCCCATCGAAGCAGTTGGGAATTTGGAATCTGTTTCTGTTTAAACTTGGTCATCTGAGGGAAATATGCCATGTCTAATTCTACCAGAAAGTGGTGGCCAATGAGATGAAACTCAAACTTTTTGATTCCATTTTTTGATCGCTAAGATTTCTTTGAAAATGGAATGGTAATGCATTTCAGCTTGGGAAAACTTTCCACTTTTATGAGCACAGAGGAGTCTCTTACCATCAATTTCTTCAAAAAGAACAGTTGCCCAGTATTCATCACTGGCATCAGTTTGGAGAATTCTTTTGCCTGTTGATGGTATTTGTAATGGTGGGAGATTCTGCATAATCTCCTTAAGTTCAGCGACTGCTTTGGTCTGAGTTTTTCCCCAAGGTGGGAAATTCTTCTTCAGCATGGATTGCAAAGGGATTAGAAGCTTTGCAATATTTGGGACAAAAACCCTTAGATAATTAATTATCCCAAGAAATTGCTGAACTTGCTTTGTTGTGAAGTTATCTTGAGGAAACTTCAATAATTCTTGAGCGATATGTGGCCTCGGGTAGTATGTACCTTTGTTAAGGTGCATACCAAGAAATTCGATTTCTGTCTGGGCAATATTCATTTTCCTTTGGGAAAGCATAATGCCATGCCTTTTCACGATTTCTGCAAACTGCTCAAGGAGTTGATAGTGTGATTGCTCATTAGGACTGTAGAGCAGAATATCGTCAATGTATACAGCTGCACTCGATAGAATTGGTTGGAAGATGTGGCGCATGGCCTTTTGGAAAAGGGATGGTGCTACTTTTAAGCCAAAAGGAACAACTTTCCATTGGAAGTGCTGGTTCGGGATATAGAATCCTGTTTTGGATCTGTCAACAGGATGGATGCCCAATTGCCAAAATCCGGCTTTGAGGTCGAATTTGGAATAGATGTGGGCCTTGGTTAGACCACTAAAGAGAGAATCTCTAGATAGTAAAGGGAATTTATCATCTTGGAGGAAAAGATTGAAGGTTGATAGTTGATTACCAGTCTCATTTTTCCTCTGTTTTGCTCGGCACGCTTATTGACATAAAAGGCTTCACAAGCCCATTGTGAGTCGGAAACTTCAATAAGGCCTTGTTGCAAAAGTTCCGAGCATTCCCTTTGGGCTAGAACTAAATGTTCTGGCTTCATTCCCATGTGGCTCGCCTTGGTTGGGTTTATGTCTTCATTTTTCTTGAAAGGAAGGCGAACAAAGAACTCTGGGTTTTCCCATAAAGGATGAGAGCACTTTTGAGCGAATTCTGCATGGGATTCTGAATAAGATTCTAATAATTTTTGCATAATCGAATCTAGTAGACTCATTTGAATGGAAAAGAGTCTCTGGATATTGACAAACTCAGAGAATTGATCTTTATACCTAAGACTTTTTCCAGGAATGATGCGAAGTTGAGAGATTTGAGTCATTATGTCCCACCCAATTATCAAGTCTTTATTGGGAAGGTTAGATCAAAAAATCTTTGCAGTTATAGAGCATTGCGGGAAGAACTGGACAGTTACAGGAGTGGTTCTGACATTTGTGGAGAAAGTATCGCTCGACTGAATTGAAGTATCGGTGTAAGAAGTCCAGAATTCTTCAGGAAGAACTTTAGTGTCTAGAATTGAACAACTTGCTCCCGTGTCAATGAGAGCAATAGCAGTGATAGGTTTGGCAAACTTTGATGTGAGGATTTTTACGGGGAAGTGTGGACAAAGTGAGTTTGACTTGAAAATATGTCAAGGTTTGGTTCCGGGGGATGATGGTGATATATGAAAAATTTCTTGATTCGAGTCCGACTAGGTCTCACCGGAAGTTTGGTAAGGGAATGGCACAAAAAGTTTGTTCAGATGGTTCTTCGTTAGCAGAGAATAAGGATTCAATATCATCATTTTCGAGAGAAATACCTATTTCGTTCTCAATATGATGGATTAGATGATTCTGACCTTTTTTCGCTTGAGGACAATTTTTGGAAAAATGTCCTTTCTGATTGCAAATGTAGCAACGATTTGATTTTTTGTGGCTTGTGCGATCCTTTCTTTTGCGTAGGTATCGTCATTTCTTCTTTTTCCGGAAATGCTTGGAGCCATGTTTGGATTTCTTTATCCAAAACTTCTTGTAGTGTTTCTTCTTCCGAGAATGCTTGCCACATGTACCATCACGTCTTTCTTGGAGCACTTAATTTTCAGCTCCTGACGGGAGCAGGCTGATTCGAGGCATTTATCATATGTGATGTATGTTCGCACCATCTGGCGTTTTAAGCATAATTCTTTTAGGCATAGATGGATTTCTTGATGTATTTCCCCCAAGGGAATATCTTGTACCCGTCTTTGTTTTCTAAAGAATGATCTCTCAACCATCTGGGATAGTTCTTTCGGGATGGAAGTAAGGAAAACATGCTTCAAATTTGGGTCTGCTCCAACTTGATAAAAGGTTTGAAGCATCAATTTAAAATGCTTATCAAGATGTTTCTTCTGGAGGGAGCAGCATCGTCTTTCAAAAAAATCTCTTCTTTTTATCTCTATGAGATCACCGGGTTTTCCCACAAAGACATGATATAAGAGAGTGAGGGCATGGCTAAAATTAGGTGACATCAGAAAATGAATCTGGTCCTGGTCTGAAAGTGATTGCCACCAGAACTTTAAGCTTCATGTGAATCTTGTAACAAAGTTGTACAAGATGTCATTCATATCATGGTTGGTGATAGACTGGGTGTTCAGCCAGGTATGGAATTCTTCAAGCCTTATCAGCCATTTCTGATAAGGAATATCATCAATGGTGAAGAATTGTTTTGATGCGATGGACACATGCTGAGTAGGATTGCTTGTCTGACCCATTTCTATGTCAGAATAATCTGATTCCATGTCATCATTTGGTGGGTCAGCCATGAATATTGATGAAGTAACTGGTGCAATGGGGAGGGTATCAACTGTAGGAATTGAGAAGGATGAGGAGGAGGAAAATGATACGAAGATTATGTTTCAGTATCATTAGAAGTTTGCTCTACCAGGAGCAGAGTCTGGTTTTCTGGATTAGGAGGATCAGGTTGTTCAGGCTGTTGGATAACAGAGTCAGGTTCCTAGGTGCCTAAATCCTTTAGAAAAGATTCTAATGGATTTGATAGCATCATCTGTTTTGGCCTTTCTCTTATAACAATGGAACTTGATCTTGTATGTGGTATTTTTTCTTTCCCATTTTCCTTCTGCAGGGTTTTGAGACGATTTCGTAAGTCTGCCATATCTGGCTCCCTTCTGTAAGGATCTGTTGGAATAGTGGCAAAAATGGATGTTTGTGGTGGTGGGGGTAAATATCCGGTTTTAACAGGAGGTGCCAATGGGCAAATGGTCTGAACCTTCCTTCTTCAAGAAGCTGGATTTGGTTTTTGAGCTTCTCTATTTCTGGCTTTGGATTTTCGAGATAATGGTACCCAAGATGTTGTCCTGATTCCAAGGCGTGAAGCATTTTCTGGAATTAAGAAAGTATCTTTTTGGTACTTTCATCATACCTTCGGAGATCTTGTTGCACACTTCCAATTTTGGAGTCAATTGCATTGAAGGCATTGCTTTGTGCTAACAAAGTCTCTGATTGCCAATTTAGAACATCTTCAACAGCAGAGGTTTTTTTTTTTTTTTTTTTTTTTTTTCTGTCTCCCATGTTCATCCATATTAGTGGGAGTAGGGATTTTAGGAACATGGCAGTATCTGCCATGAGGATCAATAAACTCTTCTGCGGCAGGGAACGAGAGTTTAGAACATTCCTTAACAAGAGGAGGAAAGTCAGTATCCTGAAACATAGCGATAGAAGAAGTAGGTGGTGCTTCTTCTGGAACTTTGAGGGGGTAAGAATGCTTCTTAGCCCATTTAAGGATTGGCTTATAGAATGGATAGAGGATTTGCTTTTTCTGGGGAGGAGATGGTGGTGGTGTTTTTGGTGGATCTGGTGAGGCTTGGGATATAGTACTAGACTCTGGTGGTGGAGGTGGTGCATAAGAAACCATGAATTGGTATTTGTCGCATTCACCAAGAGTATCAACGGATGAATCTCCATCTAAGTACCTTTGAAACATCTTATCCTTTGGCCTTTTCCGTCGAGGTGGAGATTTTGCAAAAGGATCTACCTCATCGGGGGAATTTGTACAGTCAGAACATTGACAAAAGGGATCCCAAAAACAATGACCATAATTGTCTTTATAGTAATGAACAGGATGTCCATCACCATCGAAGTGTCGAACATGCTTTTTTGGATCTGGCTCGGAAATGGATTGAGGAACACATGGTTCAATCATGAAGAGGGTTTGGAAGATAGAAGGACTTTCTTCCTTTTCCTTGCCAAATTTGATGGAAACGGTTCCATCTTTTTTCCTAACGAACTCTGAGTCCGTAGACTGGAAATGCTTGTTGTGCTGATGTAGCTTTTCGTAGTTGGTAATCCAGGTCTCTAGAAGGAGCTTGGCCAACGTATTCTATGGGATCTGTCTAGGAACATGGATACAAGATGCCTGGTCATTCTGCATGGAGATGAACAAGGCATCTTCATTACCATTGTTGAAGTTGAGATCAAATGCATGGTTCTGCACTCGATAAACCATCTGGTAATGTAATGTTGCAGCTACAGAGTCAGCAGTTTGATAGTAAATGGTCAACTCTTCTAAAATTTTACAACTCTCGTAAGTGATGTCCAAAGAGTATGATAGATTTACCAGCATTGTAATAAATTCATGACTTACCAAATTTTTTGAATTGTTAAAAAATGTTGTGGATGACTTATGTGGTTGAGATGTCAATTGTTTTGTTCATTGTGACCAAAGTCTACTCTCACTAAGGCTAATCCTTGTTGATAATGACCCAAAATTGGTCACTTTTGGTTCAATAAATATGTGTGTGTGTGTATAATCCAAGTCAAAATTCTATTTCAATTTATTTACTTCTTTTTATTTTCTCTCAATATTCCCACAATAAATTTTGGGAAAAAAGCCACCACAAATCCCAAATTATGCAATTGTTATACATTTGCCTTAAACTTTTTTCCGTGACATAAAAAATATCAAATTATTTCTATGTAAGACATTTACCTCGTCCAAATTCCCCCAACAAACAATGTCAAAAATTTATTTACATAGATGTCAGAAGGTAAATAGCATTGATATAGCGCTCACATGATTTAAGTAAAATAAAAATCATGTAATATAAGCTTCATGTGAGTAAAAAATTTAAGCTAAATATGTAACAATAAGCATAGTTTAAGTTTTTAATATTGTAAAAAAAGTATAGATTAAATGTGTCACGGTGAGTATATTTTGAGATTTTTCATGAAGTTTTTCCCTAAGCTTTATTGATTTTCCTAATACTATTTACTTGCTCGATCGATTTGTTGATCTTGTCTCTTTAAATTGTATTTATCATTTGTGACGACATTTCATATTGCAAAAGATTCAATAATAATAGAGAAAAGAGTCTTCCAATTCTGACTCCAATTATGATTCCATTTCTCTCTCCAAGTATTAATATATTTTATTGATACTCTTATTGAACTTCATGTTCTTTGAAAAAAAACATGAACCACTCATTTCAATCACAACATTAATGGAAACTAAAATTGTTTTCATCTAAGATTGGAAAAGAGTTCTATTTTTAAGTTTTTGAAGGAAAAATTTTTTTTTTTTTCTTGTCTATTTCACATATCCTTTTTAAGTTCCTATGCTTAAATGAGTTAATTCGATCATGTCTAATATCAATAACTAACTATAAAACATAAGATGTTTCAACATTTTCTGCAATTTACCCTAATTTTTTAATCCCCAGTTGTGGAATTGCGCAGTGATAATGCAAAAGACAGCTCAAGTAATGCCTGAGTCAATGACTAAATGACAGCCTCACTCAATCGTGCTCTGTCAATCCTGAAACGTTTTGACAAATTCGTCCGATGTTGAATGCATAGCTTATCGCTTTTGGATTCAACTGAATATATTACAAGGCGAGAGACAAACTAAAATTCAACAGCAACTAACACAAAAGAACAGTCCGAGAAAACTCGCATTTGAGGGAGTGGGTTCGATTGGATGGACGGCTTGACGATGGCCTTTTGGAATAAAAGAATCTTAATGGGAATCCATCCTTTTCCACACGTAGATGCCGTAGTGGACTGCTGCTATTGTCATTTCCATTTCATCGGCAAGGCTATTTTAAAACTCACAATGGACGACCATGCCGGCCAGGCCGAGCTGGCTTTCTTTGGATGTACCTCGATACGGTTGTCTTATTAGAAGACGATAATCACATGCTTCCGTTGGCCGGCGCTTGAGGACACTGTTCAGCTGTCATGAAAAAGGATTACATCTCCTTGATGTTCTCCTTTTGTTTGTTCATGTGACGGCTAAGAAAAATGCTCAAATTGCCTTGCTAGTCCTTTGGGCTTTTCATAATTTCTTGTGTTCAAAAGGGATTCTTATTTCCAATTATGTTTTTGACGCACGGAACTAAATTGGAATGCTATTGGCGAATGAGAAATGGATGTATTTAGTTTTGACGAAGACGATAAAATCAAATATTACTGGTGGATGAGGAAAACATAATATGGCTAAATAAATGGCCGACGGAACGGAAATACGTGGCAAAAGGCCAGAAATGCCCATCTTTGTGTCTCAAACCAAAGTCATTACTCCTTCGACACACATCTCTTCTGTTGCACAAGATCTTCAGTTTTCAATGGGGTAGTTCGCTCAGCTTTAGCAGAAAGAAGAGACGTGTTCCTTTGTTAGTCCTTTGCCATTTGAATGAGACTGACCGGATCTTTTCAACGTGGAATGTGGCCGTCTTAGGACGTCATCAGGAAATAATGGAGTAGTTATTAGAACACCAATCAAATGCTGTCGGTCCATTAAAAATAGGTTAAAACAGAAAGTCCGTAACATTTTACGACGAAGACCATAAAATCAAAAGCTATTGGTCCATGAGGGAAAAAAAATAAGAGATAAACAAGTGGCCATGTAAATTGCAAATATTATAAAATGGCTTGTTCGTTGATTAGAGAACTACAATTGCTTGATACACTGAAAGATATTATTGAAGTTTGTGCGAAAGATGAAACTGACGGGTCCTTATTAGAGGAGTATGTTGCTGTTAAATTAGTAGATGGGATCAAAAGTAAGTTCGTTTTACAACGTTTTTGGCTTGTTTAACTTCGATAAGTAAATGCGAGTTCAGCTATTATGAGTGGACTGTTTCCAACCTCAAATTGCAGATAATGGTTTCAACTAAAATCATTTGGCTAAGTCTTCGATTTCGTTTCAAGAGGTTGGAAATTGTTCAATTGAACCATGGGATGATACCAATCTCGCTCTAAACCATGGGCTGAAACATGGTACGAATGGATACGCCCTACAGTTGTTGTCGAAACCTCCCCTCTTTAACTTTTCTCTTACGCAAGTGATGAAAGATGAGTTAATTTGGATCTTTCATATGGACATAAAATTAATAACTCACCAAAAAAGGGGGTTGGTGGTGTGGTTTAAAATTTTCTAGACATCATATCAAAGTGAGACATTCCTTTGATACATAAATATCAAAAAATTGAAAGTGATGGAAGGCGATTACGTCGAAACGACGTGAGGAAATAATGTGGTTATAGGACTTAGAAAAAGGAAATAAAGGAGTAGTTACAGGGAAACCAATCAAAATGCATAAAATCAAATGATTAAAACAGAGATCGTAATATTTTACCACGAAGATCATAAAATCAAATGCTATTGGTCTATGATATTGCTAGTACGAGTACCTAGAGGGGGGTGAATAGGTTTATAAAATTTTTCTTGAAGATTGCACAATACTTAAACAGATGAAGGATTTGCAATTAAAAAAATCAATCGTAAGACTGAGTAAAGGAAAGAGAGAATTGAACACGCGGTTTATAGTGGTTCGGCTTGATGCAAGCCTACGTCCACTCTTCTGCACTGACAGCCGATTGGCTGGATTCCACTATGAACAAAGAGATGTTACAGTGTTGATCTTCCTTGATTTCTCGATGTAGATGATCTACTACACTCGCTCAAGGTATCACCAAGTATAAACACTCGTGTATACAATTTCGCTCAAACCGTATCGACTAACAATCAAGGTTCTTCAGACTCTGGAATTTTTCTATCAATCACACACTTAAAACAACTAGAACGTCTTCCTTTTATACTCCTTTATGCCATCATAGCCGTTGGCACTTACCAAAGGAATTCCTCCAATCTACCCGTTGGACGGAATCAATTAAGAAGATCATCCGAGCTATTTAAGGAATCTGACGATAGCCCATCAATCCTGTTCACCCATACAATCAGGATCTTGGTTTCCAAGAATAGAACATTCCAAGAATGTTTCGTCGATCATTGGATCTTCAATTGATCTTAGATAAGAATCAAAGAATCCGAAATGATTATCCAACCAAGGGATCTTTTCCAGAGGATAGGATCGAATCCTCAACCATATACTTCGGCTTTGGATTTCCTTTGTCACTGGATTAGAAAGACTGTCAGTGAGAATAGTCTTGAGTCTTGAGTTTTGAGTCTTGAGTCTTGAGTCTTGAGATTACAAAGTCTTGAGACTTTAAACTGTCGATATCCAGACTAGACTGATAGAAATGTTTTGTCAGCTTCAAAATATTCTGGAAAGATTTCTCCAACAATCTCCCCCTTTTTGATGGTGACAAAAATTTCTTGTAGATTTGAACAACTTTGACCTGCAAAAACATTTCTCAAGCAATATGGCTAACTCATAAAAATTAATAAAACAACCAGACTCTGCATCCACAGCAAATTGGTTAGTCTTTCATGAGTAATACCATATAACAATACTTGATATAAATGCAACCAGTCAAGCATCAAAATCCACAGCCAATTCAGTCAAATTTAAATTCACACCCAAGTTCAAGTTCTCAAGTCATACTCAAAAATAAACATAATCACAAAAGTCAAAGTTTAGTTTTTAAAAATTGTTGGTTCAAATTGGTTCTCCCCCTTTTTGTCATCATTAAAAAGGGTGAGAAAGGAGTCATGTCTGCTTGGGAATGCGCACGATCTGGAAATCTCCCATTGACTGGACTAAGCCTTCTAGCCTTTTCAAGTCCTCCCTTAGATGAGCTACCTCCTCTCCTTTGGCATTGACTTGAAGTTGCAGAGCAAGGTCTTTCATCTTGTCCTCCAAGGTGACTGAAGATGCTTGTCCAGCATTCTTCATGGCTTGAATTTCACAGTCCAGAGCATATATCTGGCCACGCATTTCCAGAAGAATATCCATGATGCGATGAAAATCTGCAGAATTGTCCGTCTGTGTACTGGCATGAGCTTTCTCAGATGGAGTAAATGTATATGATGGCGCTTCTGTATAGTCTTGTGGATTTGGTGTTGACGTATCACCTTCTTCGTGCAATTGAGAAGCCTGAAATTCTTCGGGTCCGCTGGAGATTGTCTTGGACCTTCACTATCGGCAGCATGAGGTGTGGACCTTTCTTGCTCGCCAACTCCCCCTGTCTCTAGGACATCCAAAGGGGAAGAGTGATGATCATGCTCTTGATTTCCCTTCTCTCCAGATTCAGCAGCAGACTTTTCTTTCTCTTCTTCAGCTTCTTTCTCCTTCTCTCTCTGCTCTTCTTCTTCTCTGCTCTTGGTTTGCTGTTCTTCTCTCTGTTTCTTCCGAAGTTCTCGGGCGGCCGAGACACGTAACGTCCGGTTCTTGTCGTGCATGGATAGTAGGATCTTCATCCTCTTCATCTTCATCCTCTAGGATGAGAGTTCTTTTCTTCTTTTTCGATGGGGCACCAATAGCCTCCTTTCCTTTTCTTTGAAGCTGCATCGAACTGGAGATTTCACTCGAATTTCTCCATTGCCTTGGAAAGTTCTTGCAGACGCATCTTCGTTAACATCTTCAAACCTACCACCATCTTATCACAAGGTTGAACACAAAGTGTTTGTGGCGGTTCAATATTCATGTGTCTCGAAGATCTTGGTCACTGCACTGAGGATAAGGCAATTGTCCTTTGTCTTTCGACATTGCTCGTACATATGGAAGAGAATAGTGTGCGGGAGAGAGAATTTCCGTCCCGAATTGATCGCGTACATCAACTTTGCTTCAGGAAGAGACACGGAAGTCTTTGACGTAGACTTCGGTCTAAGACAGTTGATTACAATCTTATGAAGCACAATGTTGATGGCATTCATCCCTGGAATAGGTAACTTTCTTCTCTCGCGTTCCTATCTTTGACAAGTTCCGAGTAGTACGAGCAGGTGAGACTTTGATTGGTAGATAACGTCCTCGTTCAACTCCAACTATGTCCGCCAACATATTCACATCTACCACGTAGACTTGGTCTCGTACACTGAATGAAATTCTATTCGCATCCGAAAGCTAAGATTTGAATAGAAATAAGCGGTCAGATGAGCATACCCGTCAGTAGAGTCAAAGCAAAAATTCTCAAGTTGAAACAAATTCAACTTTTCTCTTAAGTTCATGTTGATGGCGTTTAGGAAGTCAAAATCGACACTTCTAGGGTTTATCACCCCTCTTTTCAACAACCGAAATACACTTTTTCTTGATACTTGGATTTGAACAAATCCATCCGATTTCCTTTCACCTTTGCTGCCACTCCCATTTTCGGTTGAAATTCAAGGAACATTCTGTCATCATCGTTCCCTTCAATTAAATTTTGTCCTGGCATACGAGGATCACTTGGAATGTTCGCACGAGCGTCCTCTGCTTTTCCTTTTGGGGCAATTCCCAAATCCTCCATTTTCCTCGTAAAAGATACTCATTTCCATAATTTTTGTCCTTAAGGAAGTCATCTATATATTTCAATGGAGTACCGAT
>NC_052615.1:19425399-19477837 GCF_016545825.1 Eucalyptus grandis
TTGGCTCCGATCCAATGACCCGTCACACTGCGAAAGGTTTGACTCATTGTATTCTTAAGATACGTAAAGCACATATACAACGTGCGAAGCGTTTTTCTCTATTGCGGGTGCTGACAAAGGATCGTGTGCATGAGTAATGGTGATATGCTTTTGTATCGTGGCTTCTTAGCTGGCACCGTGTCTTGAAAGAGCTCTCTCTCTCCTTTTTGACCGAACGAGCAATGTGGAATCTTAAGCCATCATAAGCCTGCTAATTAACAAATTGGAATTGAGCTAATCGTGCTTGGGAAAATTGGAAAAAGAAGGGAGATTTCATACCTCGGTTTGGAAGATTGAACTCATCTCGCTCGACTTCTGACTTCTGGAAAATCCTAGATTGTTCGGGAGAAAATTGAATTGAAGAATTTGTTTGTTTCTTTACATAGTTTAATTGAAATTGTGCTTTCGAGAGAACTTAGTTCCAGACAACAAAAAAAGTCGACTGTAAAAGAAGGTGGTTGATTCTTGCGAGGCCAATTTGTTAAGAGTTTTGCAGCAATTAGTAAAAGGCCGACGGCTGATGGCCATATTGACATAAAACTCTGCAATCTACACCTATCCAAGCGTGGAAATTTATGAATGTGTTCGGTTGAAATTGGGGGAAGAACAAGAAAAGGCAGAAACAGATCGCCTGCCGGCATTCAATAACTTTATAGTAATTTAATGTTGGTGTCTCCTGTCCAGTACAACAATCCACATAGCACTTCTCTTTCTTCTTATTTTTATTTTTTTATTATGTGATAAAAATATTATGACCCTAAGCTCATGAAAGGTGAAGGACAAAGACGAGAATAAATACGCGTAAAAAAATACTTTTTATATGTTTTTTTATTTAATATGTAAGTACTAAGAGCAAATGAAGTATAATAGCTTAGGGGCATCTTCCGACATTATAAATAGATTTAATAATTCAAAAAGAATGGGGTAGGAAGTCAACATTTTGACTGGAAAGGTCTAACTTTTCAAATGCATTTACTTGATGGTGACTTGAATAGGAAGTTAGCCGTGGAATAGGATATGTACCAAATCCACATATCATTTCGTATTTGACAAATTATGCGTGATGATGTTTGAAGTTTGGTGGAGTGATTTGATAGCTGTGGATGGCCATGCATAAAACATGGGCAAGACATATTGAGCCTCTCTTATTGACATTTTCTTTTTTTCTAAATTTTTGACACCATCTCTCCCTTGGATTATTTTGTTTGATTGTGCCTAATAAGGCATACAATTATTGTCCACATACGGTTGAACAACCTTTGCTTTTATGTAATTGTTTTTACTATTCTTCTTTGCATTTTCTCATTCTTTTAAGAAGTTAATGGAATCTGATGTAGAAAGATGGAATTGTTTTTTTTTTTTTTAACATGGAAGTGCCAAATCACAAGTTCATTACGATGCCAAAGCATAAGAAAAAAAAAAAGTATAAAAACGGAAAAGCAATGCATTTCAACTCCTAAAATTTATTACAAAATTGAAATTGAGTTTTAAAGTTTTTAAATAATTTTTTTAAATAGTATAATAAAAATTTAAAACTCGTCAAACTAATACTATTGAGTTGAATGCAATATTTCCTTATGTTCTTTAAAGACATATTTGGTGCCCTAGGGGGCAAAAAAACTTGAAAAGGTACTTAAAAAATAAGCTGAAAATGAAAAAGAAAGAAGCCAAAATCTTTAAGAAAAGAAAAAAGAGGCTGAAAAATTAAAAGGGAAATCCAAACATTTAGGGGAAAAAAAATACAAAATCTAAGAGGAAAAGCAAGGTTTAGCGGCACTGCTATATCAATTTTGGTAGCAAGAGCTGTCGACCCTCGCCGGGGACTTGGTGAGGTCAGATGATCTTCATTTGAGCACTGCGAGGGCTGCTAGTGTTTGCCTGCTCGAGCAGTGGTGGGGCCACCACTTGTCACCGTCGTTTGAACGTTGGTTCGTCTCTTTGATCATAGTGACTTCTTCAATCACGACGATTTTCTGGACTTCGCCGAGACACCCTGGAACGGAGGAGCTAGCAAGTGACTTGAGCTTATGAACTCACAATTAGACAATCGATAGGTGTATGTTATATTTATTGCAATAAACTTTACCAAATTGGTGATATCGATGAAACTTATGAAGTGAGATCGGATCAAGCGACCCAACATAGGCAAGCACCTTACTGATTAAGTAGGTATTGGCCAACAATAAAGTAGTTTGTGATCTTATCAAATATTTATAGTCTATTAATACAGATAATTGGGCATATGTAAAACTTGCTTTTGTCGGGAGATTGCTGTTAATTAGCTTTATACTCCATCAGTATAATCAATTATTGGCGTGCTTTCTTAATGCTACCTAACGAAGTGATCGAAAAGCTCGTAAGTGCCTGTAGATCTGTCCGCGGCGGAAAGGCAAAAGTCCAGTGGGAGGACGTTTGCCTTCCCAAGGAAAGGTGGGGTTGGGATGGGGCAGCTATCTCAGTGGGAATGAAACTGGCATCATAAAACTAATATGCAGAGGGATGCGGTCTACTTTTTGAAGTCTGAAAGCTTGATGTTGGAGAGAGATAGGACTTATTATCCTAGCGCGGGTAGTAAGTGGGGTTCAGCCTATGGACGTCTTGAGTGGGGTTTGGCCTTTTTAGGTATATAGGCCATGTATATGGATTTATGGGATAGATGTGATCTGTTATTTAATTGACATATGTGTAAAATGATAAGAAAAAGGCTCAAGTAATATTATCTAATCGCCACTGAGCACGCAGCCTAGTGATAAGGGAAATGGAGAGTGGGGATGCTAGTATCATAGGTGCGGGGTTCGACTCTAGGTGCAGGTTCAACTCCTGCGCTTCACAAAGAGATAGGAAAGACCAAAAAAAAAAATTTATTTGATCGTTAATTAAATGACAGGTATGTGGTGTCCAAACAAGCTTTTGTGGACCTTGAATGATTTCTCTCTCCAAGTGATTTTAAATGCGTGCTCTCCCCATCGGCTTGGTGCATTCAAGTTTTCCTCCTAGAGTGCCTCAACAAGGCTTCAATCTAAGACCACAAAGAGAGGATCAAACTCATTTATCTATCTCAACACCTTAATTTTATAGTTATGTTGATTTTTCTTTTAGTGAAATTGAAATAGCAATTAGATTGAATATGAAGACTATTAAATTGGATAACTTGAGGAACTCGAGTCATTTATAGAATATTTGCCATAACCAACTGATAAGTCATTTCCAAAGTATTTTCCCTAAACAAATTCTCTTTTCTTTCGGATGTTGAAAAGATATAATCCATATGAGTCTAGAGCTCATTTTACAGAGGATTTGGATGAAACCCAACTACTAGACACCTCGATCCTCATCTATGGAGAGAAGAACAGATGGGCTGAGGTGGCTTGCCCTCAAAAGCCACCAACAAAACAATGAAGTTCGTTAGTTGGAACTATCGGGGTTTGGGATCTATGCTGACAATTCATGCCCTTAAGGCCTTAATGGCCAGAGAAAGACCCGATTTGGTATTTTTGATGGAAACCAAAAATAGACCAGAGATGCTCACAAAACTACAAAGACGGCTCAAATTTATGAATTCTTTTTTGGTTAATCCTATTCTGGCAGGCACACATCTCTCTCACTGTACATCAGGACCTTATAGATATCATATACACAGAATCAGGGAACAACATACCTATACGTATGACTTGTGTCCATGCACCAGCTGTGCTTCGGCTCCGGCAACAGCTTTGGGATGATCTCCGACGAATTGCAATCTCCGACTCTTCTCCTTGGCTCTGTGCTGGTGATTTCATCGAGATAACATATCACTGGGAGAAGGTAGGTAAAAGGTTAGCAGATTTTCATCGTATGAATTCTTTTCACAAAGTAATCCATGGCTATTCCTTATTAGACTTGGAGAGTAAGGGATGCACGTTCACTTGGACGAATAATCATGTGGCTGATGAAATTGTTAAGGAACATTTGGATAGGGTTCTCTGTAACATGGATTAATGTCTTACCTTCCCGAAAGCCAAAGTGTTCGCTTTACCAGCAGTGGGGTCGGACCATAGTCATTTACTTTTAAATATTTTAGCCCCTCGGGTAAGGAGACGTAGGCCATTTATCTTTGAAGCGTTCTAGTTACAAGTTCTAGAATGCAGGACGATTATTGCCAACGCATGGGACATTGCAACCAACTCCGACGATCTCCCACAGAAGTTAAAGTATGTCAGTTCGGTACTTACCCGATGGAGTTGCGAAAAATTCTCTAAAGCCGAAAATAGAATATCAGACCTACATCTTCAACTTCAACAAATTACGAGCCAAACTGATACTCAATTTGATAAAACAACAGCAACCAAGATCAAGACAGAAATTCATAAACTTTGGCAACAAGAGGAGCAGTATTGGGCTATGAGGTCAAGGATTAACTGGCTGCAATGTGGTGACAAAAACAAAAGATTTTTCCATGCAACTACTATTCAGAGAAGACAAAGAAACAGAATAAGGATCCTGCTAGAAGCCAACCATGGTTGGGTGAGAGATGAAGAGACCTTGAAGGGGATGACGCAGGACTTCTACTCTAACCTTTTCAAAACAGTGGGCTACCGCGATTTCGACCCCATTCTTGCCCAATGTTCACGTATAGTGACCCCTGAAATGAATTTTATTCTGACAGCTAAGGTATCTAAAGAGGAGGTTCGCCTTGCAACGTTCCAGTTGAGCACTACAAAAGCCCAGGGCTAGGATGGTTTAAACGGCTTGTTCTACCAATCTAACTAGGACACACTTCAGGATGAGATCTTCACTTCAGTTCAGAATTTTTTTCAATTAGGTGTGCTGCCACCAAACCTTAATAAGACTTCAGTAACGCTGATTCCTAAAATACCGTTACCTGAAATTCTGGAGAGATACCTTCCCATTAACCTATGCAATTACTCCTACAAAATCATTTCCAAAATCCTAGCCAATCGGCTGAAACCCTTACTACCTAACCTTATATCTTTGGAACAAACTGCCTTTGTTTCCGTACGACAAATCCTGGACAACATTCTTATGGTCCAAGAGATCCTCCACCAGCTAAAGACTCGCAAACGATGAAGGAAATTCATGGCAATCTTAAAGATGGACATGAAGAAGGCATACAGTAGAGTGGAATGGGATTTTCTCACGGCCTATTTAGTCATGCTAGGCTTCTATCCTGCCTGTGTTCAGTGGATTTCCCAATATATTTCAACAGTGTCTATCAGCATCAAAACGGAGAGCAGCTACAATATTTCCAACCAACACAAGGTCTTCATCAAGGTGACCCTTTATCCCCTTATCTATTTATACTTCTGGCAAATCTCCTATCAACCCTGATCCACCAAGCCATCCATATGGGAAACCTAAAGGGTATCAAACTCAATAGGTCGTGTCCTACTCTCTCCCACTTGTTTTTCACTGATGATGCCATTTTCTTTTTAGATGACACAATTAAGGAATGTCAAAATATGGCTAACATCTTGAATCAATACTACCTAGCCACGGGACAGGAAATTAATAGGAATAAGTCAGGTATTTTCTTCAGTAAGGATTGCCTTACAGGCCTTAAGGACAACCTGGCTAGCAAATTAAGAGTCCCTGTGCTAGACAGAACGGGTAAATACTTAGGCATCCCTTATGATTGGGGAAGATCCAAAAAAGATATGTTTGCTTGGCTTTTGGGTAGAATGAACAACAAGCTTGAAGGTTGGAAGGAGAATCTTATTTCCAAGGGTGAAAAGGAAACCCTGATTAAGATCGTTGTGTAGGCTATACCTCGGTACTCTATGTCCGTCTTTAAAATTCCTATATCCATTTGCAAATCTATTGAACAGAAGGTTGCTTGATTCTGGTGGCAAAATGATTGTAAAAAGTCAGGGATTCATTGGAAGCAATGGGAGGTTTTAAAACATACCAAAGCTACAAGAGGCATGGGTTTTCGAGATCTAGTCGCATTCAATAAGGCTATGCTTGGGAAACAAACGTGGCGTTTTATTACAACAGCCTTCCTCCCTTTAGAGCAAACTATTTAAGGCTCTATATTTCCATCCAAAGACTTTCTTAAGGCAGATAAAGGCACCCGCCCTTCTTGGGATTGACAAAGCCTTCTGTCAGGAAGGGAGGCCATTTTACCTAACCTCCAATGGTCAATTGGCAATGGATCTCATATCAAAATACGAGAAGATTGATGGCTGCCAAGAGGACGACTGTGTGGCCCAACAACAAGAGAGGAGCCTGTGTTTGTTTCTAACCTACTGGAGAATAACTCAAATAACTAGAATGAGCCTATGCTTAATCGATTCTATGATGCATCAACAGTTCAGGAACTACTAACAATCCCAGTTAGAGCAGACCTCACTACAGACCGTTTGGTTTGGACATCCACAAGCCAGGGGACGTACACAGTTAAAAGCGGGTATCTTTCAATTAGGAAATCAACTCCAAGTACAACCAATCATCAAGCCTCATCTTCCTATCAAACACCTCCTCTCCTTTGGAAAAAAAATTAGTAGCTAAAACTCGCATCTAAGGTTAGAATATTTCTCTAGTTTGTTTGTCAAAATGCATTGCCAACCAAAGACAACTTATTCAGAAGATGGATTAGTTATGATCCGGTTTGCACGTTATGCCATCAACAACTACCCGAGATGATTGAACATCTCCTTTTTCTATGACCATGGATTTCTACTATCTAGTCTCACCCTAGCATTTGCATTCATATAATTGCAACAGACATACATTGAGTGGAAGAGTGGATTGCAAACAGTATCATTCAGAGGAAACACTCACCTAATCTAGAAACTGTCACGGCAATTTTCTAGCAGATCTGGAAGGCTCGAAATAGAGCCATTTTTTGTCGACAAAGCCCAAATCCAAACCTTATTGTCGATACTACTCATGCTTAGGTCAAAACAGCTCAGAACCTTGATCATCACTCCAATCGTCCAGCCACCAACCCCTCTGACTGTGGCAACTTTTGGGAAGCCCCTGATCCAGGCATATTGAAGATCAATATTGATGGGGCGTATAATAATGGCAATGTTGAAGGATCTATAGCCTTTATTTGTAGGGACCACTATTGGAAGATGCTAGAGGGTTTTACCAAGACCGTTCCTGCTTTGTTAGCTTTGCATACCCAAACTCAAGCACTGCTCATCACCCTTCACCACCTATTGCAGCAAGATAAATCTGACATGCCTCTCCAAATTGAGTCAGACTGTCTTCTCTTGGTCAACTCCATCAACAATTAGCTCGATCCTCCATGGGAGCTCCATGCCCTATTCACCGAAGCCATCATTCTCGTGCGTCGCTTCTCTCATCTCTGGTTTAGGTTTTGCAATCGTAGGGCAAATTTTGTAGCGAATTGGGCTGCAAAAGCCCACCGTATAGGCTCTCTTTTATCTAATTGGGCCGTCTACCCCCCCCCCTCCTTTATTTGATCTTCTTCTTTTGGACGCTTTAGCAGCGGGTTGTAAATTTGTTCCTGTTAATTTCATTTCTTTTTGTCCAAAAAAAAAATATGTACTTTTTTCGTGATACCAGTCTTTGGACAAGACATTACTTGTTTCTAGTTTCCTTTCAAATAGTTTCTTTCTTCGTATGTTTGTTGTATTCATGATAATAATTTTACAGATGTGACATTCTTTGATTAGCAGTGTTTTTTTATATGTTTATTATTTTTTTATTTGTTCATCAAAGAGATTAAAACTATGCGAAGGGGCTGACCTTTCTTGCTTTAGGACCTAAGCAAGTCCCTATAAAATGTAAAACAACGAAAGGATCTTCTCTCTTCTAGGGAAGACAAAGGTACGAGGGAAATTGACAGCGTGGAGTGTATGGACATTGACATGTTAAAATAATAAATGCATTTATGGGGGCCATCGTTATTGTATATCAAATAGATAGGTCATGGAGGCTCCCATGGGAGTTTTGTTTCCTCTCTTATGGTGGGATTACACTATAACTAGACACCGATATCCACAGTTTCATGAATTTATTGTCAAGTGTGTTTGATTTATCATGTTGCACATAATTTCGAGCCATGACATAAACCCAACATAAATTTGTTGGGGGCAAGTTACTATACAAATAAGCCTTGAAGAGTGGGCGTCTGCACTATGTACCCTAGATTCTAATATGGGTTGGTCACTTCAAAGATCATATATAATGTCATTTACCATTGGCAGTGTTGGCAATTGAATTTGTGTTGTGTCGTAGGTCAATACACAAGAAACCATGGAGATTGGGCCGGAACGCCAACATTCGACAAGTAGAGGTCTTGAATAATGCGAGAGGGGAACTTGCCAAAACTGGCAAGATAAGGATGGAAGCAGTTACGGGAGTCAGCACTGGTGAAAATATTGGTAAGGCAGAGCATTTATCGACAAGGAGCCGAGGTTTTCGAAACATTTTAAATATCGAAATGGTAACTGCAAAAAAAGCAGTTATCTGTGAATTACCACCATAGATAGCAGAAGAGGCATCAATGTAAAGGAACTTTTGCTAAATTGACAATCGAACATTCAGTTTTCAATTGTTAGCTTTCCTTTTATTGCACTTTTATATTCAATTTGTACTTTTACTTTTCTCTTGTTTTCCTGCACTTTACTTTTGCTAGTGGTTTAGATCAATTGCTTCCTTTTCGAAGTGACATAGAATCTGCTATAAACAATAAAATTGAAGCTTTGCTTCTTCGGTGAAAGATTTTATCCAGGAAATATTCCCCGGCAAATATCTTTGTGGCATGCCTGGTGGGATCATTGTGTTTTACTCTTAGAAGATATTGATGGAAAAATAAGGAACCGAGAGTCACTCCACTGTTGGCGAGGATAATTTGTCCCCACAACATGTTGAAGAAAGAACCATAAGTTCCGAGATCTCTAGTAAGAATGTAGACCCTATTGATGGCATCAATACGTATGATCATTTTGGAGACATTCCGCGAGAGTTGTCTGAGGACCAGAGAAGAGAGTTGGCCTCGAATCCAACGGTAATCGCCACCATGAGAAGGATGTTTGAAGAGCAACAAAATGATTTGGCCAATCATATGGCTAATCATTTGTCTAGTATCTTAACTCCTCTGTTAACCAATTTGGTTACTAATTTGACTTCGAGAATGCGGGTGCCGAATTAGGTGAATGTGACTTATAGTGGTCACACTAATGCGATTCCATAACCCATACAAGTTCCGGCTCAACCTACTGTCAGCGGTTCAAATCCCGTGCCATCGGTTAGGATTTTGCAAAGAGTAGATAGTGTGAATGATTAGATTTAGGACAATCAAGGTGGCCGGGTTGGAGTGCTCGAAACTATACCCCCACTTGGGTCGGCTCTAGAAACTTCTAATGCCACGAATCCAAAAAGGGTGATTAGTGATACCATGAACTTTGGAAACAAGGCTCAGGCGGGTCTCTCGCAGCCAGTGCTCCCCTATTTTGGTCGACCAGGGGCAGTAATGCGATGCCACTTGTAAGGGTAGTGAATATTGGATCGATTCCTATGTCGATTGTAGGGTACTAGCCTTATCGACTGCAAGGAGGACTAAGAGACTTCAAAATTTGGCCTCCTTCCCCACGAAGGGTACAAATGAATCTAGGCAATCAGGTGGCGAATCTTGTGAGAGATCAAAGGATGATAGAGTAGGTTATTTGTTTAGTCATGCAAAGGATGGGATTGGATGGAGGCGTCTCGAGACCTGTGTATCACAAACTGTACCTAAATTGAGTTAACAACATCCCATATCCCAAGGGATACAAAATCCCTAAGTTTACTCTCTTTATTGGGGAAGATGATTAGTCGGTGGTAGAATAAAGCTACATCTATTCACTTTGGGGAAAAGTGCCAAAAAAGTCATAAACCTTTGTTTTTTTGTCGATTTAGTCCTAAACCTTTTTAAACGGTGTCAATCCAGTCATTTTCGGCCAATTTTGACTGGACTTTGTTGATTGATGCCGACTGGACGTGGACAATTTTTAATAATATTTTAATAATTTTGATTTTTTTTGTTTTTTGTTTTTATTTTTTTTCTTATCATCTTCTTCCTCTAGCCGGTCGCTGGACCTCGGCAACCAGCCAGAGGTGATGGCTAGTAAGGTCGAGGTCGAGGTCAACCTCACTGGCCACCTCGCCAGTGGCTGCGAGGCCCCCCTCGAGCCAAGAGGCGAGGGCGGCCTCATGTCGGGGGCGACAAGGCTCGCCCTCATCGAATCTGGTGAGGGTCGAGCCTTGCTGCCATGGGCAAGGCTTGACCCTTGCCACCATGTGTCCGCTCCGGCCGATCGCTGAGGTCCTATGACCGGCTAGAGGAAGAAGAAGAGAAGAAAAAAATAAAAATAAAAACATAAAAAGAAAAAGAAAATTATATTAAAATATTATTAAAAGTTGTCTATGTCCGAGCCGATCAGGCCATGTCAACCGTCAAGATCTAGTCAGAAATCTGGTCAAAATTGGCCGAAATAACTGAATCAAAGACAACGAAAAAAAGGTTTAGGACTAAATCGGCACCAAAAAAATGTTTATGACTAAATCGACACAAAGACAAAAATGTTTAAAATGTTTTTGGCACTTTTCCCATTCCTTTGTCATTATCAAATACAGCATTTACTTGCTATATTGGTCTCTTCACAAATTCGGTACAAAATTGGTAGGAAATGGAGAATAAATTCCATACCTAATTTTATCATCCAATTCCCAAAGTGACATTGTCGAATCTAGCCATTGTCAAGTAGTTTAGTAATGAAACGGTTGATCAGTTTGTTGCCCAATTTAAAAGGATGAGAAATCGGTGTTTGTTCTTTTTCTTGGAAAAAGAAGTTGCCGAGATGGCCAAAAATGGTTTAAAATTTGTATTGAAGGAGCATTTTGCCGAGCGAAAATTCACAGATTTATTCTCGTTAACTGCCGTAGCAACTCAATATGAGAACCTTTGGAAGGAATAAGACAAGAAACCCTATTGGGATTACAAGCAGAACTTGGTAATGTATGATCCTGAAGAAGATTCGGAAGAGGATGATACTATTGAAATTGCGGTAGCAAAGATGACTCTAGATAAACCATACCTCTGCCAAGACTTGAAGCCCGCAAGAGTAAAGGAATCAATAATACTCAGGGCCAAGGACAAGCAAGGTTATTCGTTTGATGTTACCAAGTTGAATGAAATTTTTGATCACTTGATACACGATGGAGTGATAAGATTAATAGAAGGTTAAGTCATCCCGAGTAAGGAGGAAATTGACAACAGAAAGTATTGTAAATGGCACCACTCTTGGAGCTATAGTACCAATTATTGCAACGTTCTCAGGAAGTCTGTTCAAGAAGCAATCCACCAAGTTAAGATTAAGTTTGTCGAAGAAGGAGATAGAAGATTGGAGATCGACTCGGATCCTTTTCCTCAAATAACCGGATGGTATCGGCAGCTTTTAGAGGGCACACAAACCGGATGACTTTATGTCAAAAGTGCCAAAAAGAAATTATTCATCAGTATTTCTCAGATGGTGATGATTATTCTACAGTACCAAGATATCACGAACTATGGTCGGCAGTATGGCCAACCTCCTCAGTACTATGGGTCTTCCCGCAATTACTTTAATCACACGCAACAAGTGGTTGAAGATAGAAGAAACTGAGATTTGGAAGGAGGTACTTTAATGAACATAATTTCCAAAAATAAACTCCCGAAAGTGTTACGGCGCCAATGCAGAAGTGGGCAAATAAGGTATCGTTTAAGCGGCTTTATGAAGAAGGGCATCTTGACATTGGAACTCTGAGAAAACCGAGCGGTAAATTTGATTATTGTGTTCGGTACTCAGGGACTCCTAAGCCAAAACAGAAGTCACATAATGTAATATCGTCAAGATGGTGATCGGAATTTGAGTTCGAAGATGAATTTCCACATTTAACCAGTCAACGTTAGAAGCCTTCCAGAACGATAAAGGTACCCCATAATCCTGCTGAAGGGTAATGATTTGTGGGGAAGGACATCTTGACTAGTCCGAAAGAAACTCAACCTTCTGAGCAAAAAGAAATGTCAAGGACTCGAAGAAGGAGAATGCAACGAAAGAGAAAGCTGCAAGAATTGCATATGCAAGCTGACACTTTGGTAAGACTAAAAAGTAAATGTCATGGTGAAACGAAAGGCATAGTGTAGGTAAGACACGAGGGAGATTCCTCCGAGATTGGTGGGGAGTATAGTAGCTACCAAGAAGTTGATGTTGTGGAAAGAAAGGGCCCTTGAAAGTAGAAAGAAGAGAGGATTGCAGGGGAAGTGGATAAAGTAGAGAGCAAGTTCAATAGGGGAAGATTCAACTCTGGCTCTTCAGCTGGCTCAAACATGGTGCAAGTGAGACTTCCTCCTGAATCCAAAGCTTCAACCATAAGGGTTGTACCAACTGAAGAAGAAACCTGCGAATTGATGGAGACGGTCAAGGCAGAGTTTTAGTTCATTAATGAGGACAACAATGAATAAGACAACACGAGGATGAAATGTATTGATGAAGAAGGAGGTGCCAGGTGACATTGAAAACATACTTTGATTTAAATCCAGGAATTTGATTCGCTAATAATGGAATCCGCTTTTAAGTATCTTAGCGATTTTATTACATTTCTATTTTTTTCTCCTTTTTTTAAGCGAAATGATCCCGACAAGCACTTAAATAATTTAAATTTATTTGTTGTGAAAAGGGCCCGATTAACTAAGAGATGCTTCGTATGAGTCCATATAGTCAAACAAAATAGGCTTGCTACAATTATGACAAAAGTGAAATTTTCTAACTATGATCCGTCCATTAGCTAGATATTTTCAAAGATAAGATATTTTCAAAGATAAGAGAATTAAATTAATAAAATATGGTGATGAAGAAATTTTTACTTAGGATCTTAGGATTATGTTTTGTACTAATTATAGCTTAAACAAAAGATATGTTAGTCTCTTTCCACGAGAAAGGAGAACCTTATGGCGTTTTCACATGAATTATCACTTGTTAATCAACACTTGTCTTAGTTTATAAGACCTGACCCCGCCAAAATTTCCACAAAGCAAGGTCATTAGAGAGCAATGCCTTTTGGTTGAGTTGAAGAAAATAATTCAAAGCATACTATTCAATATCTTGCAAAGTTGACGGTAATAGAGCGGATTACTTGGCTCTTAAAGAATAGCATATTTCAAAAATTAACTTTCAGTATGAACACCTTGACTCTAATGTGAGCATCGATTCTTCTTTGGTCAAAGACCTAATTGTTGATTAAAATATCTTTTAGCAACAAGACCAATTATTTGAGAACATCTATTAGCAAAGGACCAATTTGAGACCATGTTTCTTCGATCGCTGAAGGTTGGGCATAGCATTAATTTGTTTTCAAGTTTGCTTATGCTATCCAATTTTCCCTCCTATAGGTTCAAATTGCAAAGATATTGTGATCTTTTGATTCAATTATGCTTCGTAACTCTCTTTCTTGATGAAACGTTTCTCCAACCTAATCAGTACTAGTATCACATGTACTTTCAACGTGTTTCGAGAAATGAAGATTTTCACCACATTCGATCCCCAATAGATTACGCTATGGATTTATTGAACTTTAAGGAAACATGAACATGAACTTTCCTATTTCTTTTCACACAAAAATGGTTTCAAGAAGTATTTGATAACTCCCGATGTACATAAATTCGGTGATTGCATGTCATGTGGGTAATCAACTTTAAAAATTCAGCTAGGGGTGAGCATAGAGGATTGCCCGAATTGGGAATTACTCGGACTAGACCGGTCGATCGGTCGGTCAATTTAGTTCTAAGGGGGTATCGGTCCGATTCCCAGTTTCAAAAAAATGAAATTGGTTATTTCTAGTCCGGTTTCTAGTTCCAAGTATTTATAGTCCGGTTTCTAGTTCTAAGGTGGGAATTGGACTAACCGGATTGATCGGATTGGACCAACTATTTATATTTTATATTTTTTAAATTTCTTAAAACCTTCTTTTTCCTTCAATTTTTTGGTTTGTGGTATAAGCATTTATGGGACATTGTCCTATTGAGTAAAATTTGATTTATCAATGTCATGAAAGATACCAAATGCTAATTTTGGGTTTTTCCTTTTGAAATCATAAAATGGACTAGTTCCATTGGACCGTCCAGGTGCTGGACATGATTGGTCTGGTCCTCAGTTCCTCAAAATGGGAATCTATTACTTTAGTTCAGTTCCCGCTTCTTAAGTGGAGTTAGACTAGATCGGCAATTGATCACTTATAAATTCAACTACCCTAATAAAAAGAAATTTGTAAAAGAAAAGTCAGAATTTTCATTTTCTTTTATCTAGGACAAGAAAGAATCCCTTAGAGGGCGTAAAACAATGTAAAAATAGCAAGTACGCATATAAATTGGAGGGACAAAAATGTCTCCACCTTTCAGATGCCCTGAAACAAGCACGTGCTCTTAATTGAGGGACAGAATGGCCACCGTCATTTTTTAACGTCCAAATGAGCCTGCGTGGCAACCACGAACGGAACTTCATGGTAAGCTGATGTGTCGTTTTTTATTGTTAAAAAAAAGAAAAAAAAATAACATTGAAAATTTTAAACTCAAACAGAATGATTTTTATTTTTATTTTATCAAAGAGAGAAGATAAACAAAAACAAAATCTAGAAGCATAGAGAGGGGAAGGGGGTGTGGCCGGCGGTGGTGGCCCCGCTATTGAAGGTAAGCATGGCTGCAACTGCTGTCGTGTCACCCTCAGTGTCCTTTTTCGAATTCAATACTCCACACCATTATCAGTTTCTTCGGGGAACATAGTCAGAAAAGGCAACCATGAGAAAGTGCCGTCGGCGACTTTGCTTGCGACGAGGTCTATCTTGTCTTGCTCGGCCTCACCATCTCTCTTAGCACTCCACAAAAGAAAAACATCAAACAAAAATAATGGCCGCCGTCACAATCCCGCTAATAGCTATCACATGAGTGATCACCAACACCGCTTGCAAGCCTTGCCTCGACAAGGGCGGGGAAGCCATCAACCAGTCTGTCGACCCTGATTACAACCCCAATGACTAATCTCTCGCCTCTCTAAGCGGCAAACCTAACCATAACCTTGTAGATTCAAACATGAAGCCATCAAATCAAGGATCTATGTTGTGGGTTTCCGATTCATTATTATTTTTTTTCCCTTCAATCGCTCCTCTTTTTCACTTCGGCCAGAGGTTGGTGTTTACTTCCCTATGGCACTGATGAACCATCCGATGTCAAACTAAAATCTTAGTCTGACATTGATTTGCTGGTCTTGGAAAACAGGCGAGGGTTAAAGAAAGTAAATTTGACTCACTGAAGAAATGCAATCCATCAAAAGATTTTGTATATCCCGAGCAAATCTAATTTATCCTTTGGTACTAGAATCCTAAGCAAATCTAATATATCCTTTGGGACAAGAGTTTCCACCACCAACACCTTGCAAAAGTTGCCAAGTCCAAGTGGAAGAATGATCATTTGCACTATCGACGCCTTGACTTTGACGTAAAGTTTCGATTATTTCATTTAGTGGGCCAGGGAGAGCATCATTTCATTTAGTGGGCCAGGGAGAGCATCTTCACTTTGATTTGCCTGATCAACCGATCCAGTTACAAAGACAATTAACAAAGTATCTTTGGAGTCTAGACTCTACAGTGGGGGTATCCTTGCCAATTCAATTTTAGTTTATTAATATGGTTAACTATTATATATGGAGCTTGTCAAAATTTTATATGATAAACATAACATTAATTGGAATAATTGATAGAATGATATGAATATCATATTAGATATAAATGGATCTTTGTGAAAAATCCTTTACATCACAGAAATAGGAGAAAGTTTTATGACCTTACATATTTCTATCACTTCATAATTAATGAAGATAATTCCTATTGATTAATAATTGATCAGAATAAAATTTAAATTAAGAATACAGTAAGCTTCTGAAAGAGTTTTTAAAGGGGTTTTAGTAATTTATTGCTAGAAATTCTCACGATATATATATATATTGGCACATATTTTACATATTAATAAATACTACATAAATGATAAAAAATCAATTGAAAAATGAAAAAAAAATATCTCCTATGATTTAAACAAAGTTATGAAAGAAAAACATGTCTTACTTCACCAAGAAAAATGACATATGTAAATATTAAATTAGCATTTAATAGACCTAGCTACGTTTAGTGATAAGATCTCTCTCTCTCTCTCTCTCTCTCTCTCTCAGTTAGCGTTGTGATTTTTTTTTTTTAAATTCTAATGATTTTATCCCAATCAAACAAACAATTCTATTTCACCTTTAATTTATTCCTTTTGAACACATAGAAAAAGTAAAACAATGATGGATTCATTATCTTTTAACTTTTTGCACAAATTATATCAAGAGTTTTTCAGGAAGTTATGTATTATACAAGGCGTGCGGGACATGAGACCGGCTTCAAGGTTATGTGCTGATAAAGTAGTGATTCAACCTCGGTGAAATGAAAATAAAATTGTGTAAATTGTTTGAAGTGGTGATTTAAAGTTGGATGTCTATAAAGTCGCGACTTTTGGTGGCCTTATCTTGTCTGTCTTTGTCTGTATTTGTCTGATGGTCACTTGCAATTATTGAGTTAGGCAAGTTGGACAATCGCGACTTTTGGTGGCCTTATCTTGTCTGGATTATTTTGCTGGTCTTGGACGAAAAGCGAGAGGGTTAAAGAAGTAAAATTGCCTCATTAAAGATTTCCTATATCTTAAGCACATGTTCATTCTTTGGGGCAAGAGAAGAGGTGAAGCTTTGTTCAAGCGCAAGGGCTGGTAGTGCTTGGAAAGGAGAAACGCATCGGTAAGAAACGCCACGCCAGTCACGCCAATATATACAGAGACGCTGCCTTTTGTTCTGAGATATTTGCTTTCATCAACTCCAGGTTCACGACAAATCACCGAGGCCTGAAGGTAATCGAATCCTCTGATTGTACTGCCTTTCAAGATTTGGGGACAACTTGATCTTCTCAAAGGTACTTATCCTCAAACACAAAACTCGTTACAGTAATTATGTCATTATGCTCTCCTCCTGAAAAGCCCCCACCTTCATTCTCTAGTCCATTATAACTGATAAAAAAACGACATGTGAAATTCATAGATCTCCTTTTTGAAATTGTCATCACATATATTGTTTATTTTTCTTATTACACTATTTTCTTTCAAATTAGTCGGTATAAATTGTTTGATATATTGAACCTATTGGAATAGTATATTGGCACTCAATCTACAATTCGATACTTCGCGCACTAGTGCGGATTCGACGGAGTGCAAATTTATGTGAAGCTAATACGGACAAACAATACAAGATCACGAGAAAAACGTAAATTGGGAGAATCGCAAATTGATGTAATGAAAAAGTACAGAGAAACATAATTTTTAGGTTTGCTTGATTGCCGAAATGGAGAGCTTTACACTCCTAAACGTAGATTGTAGGTTTGCACCTCCATTCTCCATTCCACCTCTCTCGCAACTTCCAGCTTTAAGGACGAATACTAAAACGGGGTAACTTTACCCCCAACCTCCCTGTACATGTCTAAAGCCACATGTTCTTTATGCTTCTTGATTTCTCCATAAGATCAATTAAGGCGCGTTTGGCAACCAGCCAAACAGTGAAAAATTATATTCTTTTTGTTCCCGGAAGTTGATTTGGAATATAAATCTGTTTAGTAAATTTTTGTTTTCAGGAAAAATTTCTTTTTTTTGTACCCGAAAGTAAATTTGGAACAGAATCTAGAAATTAAAAAAAAAAAAAAAGTTGATTCTTTGTTCTCGAGAATAATTTGAGAATCAAGCCAACTTTTTTTTTTTTTTTTTCTATTTTCTCTTCTTTCTTCTTGTTCTTTTTCTCTCTCTTCTTCAAACGCCACCACATGTTGTCAGCAATCAATTGGGCAAGGCTTGACTTTGCCCAGCCAAGGCTCAACCGATGAGTCGCGGCCTCACTGAGGACCAACAACGCTTCAGCGAGGTCGCTAGCCATCATTTGGCCAGTTGCAGGTCATCTCATGGCCAATGATTGGCAAACCCGAAGAAGAAGAGAAAGAAAAGAAAAAAAAGAAAGAAAAAAGTAATAAAATTATTTAAAAAATTAAAAGAAAATGATTTGGATTAGAAATTTTCCAAACGGTATCAAACACAATTTTATTCTAGGAATAAAAATTTTGGACAGTTATCAAACGACTTAAAATGCTTAAGAATTGTTTTTGGGGACAAAATAAAAATAATCATTTTTTATTAGAAATTATTCTTCGGAATAAAATAGTTACCAAACGCGCCCTAAGTTGATGCATTTCATTCTTTTAGGGCTACAAGATAACAAATTATCAAAGTGAGCACTAACACTACATCAAACACATCCTAAATTGATATATTAGTAAAAAGCGGATACCGACAATATACTCTAAATGTTCTTATATTAGCCCACTTTGGTTCGGGTAGACATGTGCTCTGTTCGTATTAGCTAATTTTGAACTGTGTGTAACATTCGCTAGACTATACTAGATATTTTTTATTTGCTTATCTGCTCGAATCAACGTAGTCAATCCATGTGATGTTTTTGATTGAACCCTTTGGATCTTCTCTTTTTAAATGCAGAACTTGCTCACTAGTTAGTAATTTTAACTCGATCCTGTGAACTGGGGCAAGGTGGTCCTATCAATATTTTTTGTGCTTTTATAATTTTGGAAACTTTTTACAATGCAGCCCAGCTTGGTCGAGTTGCATATTCAACTTAGCTAGATCGAGGGAAAGCCCTTCTTTTATAATTTCTTCTTTCATTGAAGAAAGGCCTTTCGATTGGCTGTAATTAACTTAACTATTTCTTTAACCAATTTTTGCGGCGATTTTTCAACAACGAACGTTGTAACAATGGTGTTTTTCCGACCGCTAGTAATTAGCATAGTCTATCAAAGCTAATAATAATCCTGGTCTTGCGAGTCAAGCGAGACTTGCCCTTGAGCATCAGGCTGAGCCAATGACAACGATTTATAGTGGTTTGGCCCCAATTGTCGCCTACTCCATTTCTCCAGACCACTGATGAGTTAAGTCCATTCCACCATCTTTGAAACTTCTTGCAAAGGTTGGCTGCAATGAAACCAACATTCTCCTACAAGCAAGGTGAATTCATTTACAAACAATTTCTCTGACAAGAAGTTGATTTGCAACATGATAAAAGAGAGATTTTGCAAATACTTTCATGTACACACATGCTCAAGACAATGGGCTACCTTTCCTTTTTTTTTGGAAAATAAATTCCCCTGACTAATTTCTGTCGATGGTGGCAATCTCCAAGCCGTTACTAATGTTTCTAATGACTAGTTTTTCGGCCATTGAGGGGCGAATGATGATAGCTATTTTGTTTCACAAATCAATGTTTTCCTAGAAAATGATTTTTTTTTATTTCTATTTATTGGAATTTTGATAATATTTTAATATTTTTTAAATTTTGAAATTTGCATTTATTTTGTATTTTCCTTTTTTTCTTTTTTTTTTTTTTTTTTTCCTTCCTTCTTGTTCCTCCAACTGGTCATCGTTGGGTGACCAACTAGAGGTTGACCTCGCCAACCCTCATCTCTAGCTGACGCCCATCAACAAACAAACTTGGAGGAAGAAGGAAGGGAAGTTGAAAAAAGGAAATAAATAATAAAAAAATTTTAAAAAATATTAATATGTTACTAAAAGTTGCCCATGTCAATGCCGGCATGCCATGTAAGTTAATCGGCATCTACATCAGCAATATCCGACTAAAATTAGCCAAAATGACTAAATTGGCAATAAGTCAAAGGTTTACGACTAGATTAGTATCAATGCAATAAGTTTATGATTTTTTTGACATTTTTCTTATATGGGCAAGTTGGATAGAACCATGTGATGAATTCAGTCCTCAACATCTCCGCCCCAGTATTATTCATTTCTCAACTAATCAGTTACTTAATTGCAAGTTGTTTGTTAAAGAGCGTGCGTATTCGTCTTGCGTGCGTGCGTGAGAGAGAGAGATTGGACAATGCATACTTTGCTAAGGTAAAAAATTAAAGTCCAGAGTGCTCAGTATGAAAATGGCCTCATTCCATCCCATTACAATTAAGATGAATAGAAAAGCTACATTAAATAATTAACAATCTAAGTAAAGTAGTATCTAATGGACCAAAATTATAAACCTAGAATTTTACAAAATTTAACCCATCATTTTATTTAAAAAGAAGATGGGAGAAGCAATAGTGGGAAACAAAAAGTATGGTTAAATGATGATTGACTGATTTTCAAACAAGAATGACATTTTAGTCACTTAATTATAAACTTAGAAGGTGAAGAGAAGATATGAGAGAGAAAATATAGGGTGAACGGGGTGACCGACTTTGTTTTCAGACATAAAAAGTTATTTTGGTCAATTTATAATAAAATTGTGTATGAAAGTAAAGAGAGATGGAAATAGCCCCCTATTTTGGTGCAATGTTTTCCTTTAATTTGGAAATTCTCACATTTAGACGTAGCCATATTTAAAGATTTTTTATTTATTTACAGGGCACATGGCATCTACTGTGCTCTAGGAATTATTTATAAACTCTCACATGTTCAAATCCCAGTGGGTAAAAAAATGAAAGCAATTGCCAGCAGTCAAATTTTTATTTGTTCACTATCTTTATAGAAAGTACTTGCAAAATCCTGAAAATGCAAGAAATGCTTTACTCTTTAAAATACTGAGATTTTTTTTTATCAAAATTATTCGACTCTCGGTATTTAAAAGAGTCGACAATATGCAAATAATGTTTCTTCCTCATGTTTTAGATTTAAATTTGGACACACTTGAACTTCGTCTCGGGAAAAACTTTGAGAGCGTGGGACATAATATTAAGTCAAGCAGAGGAGAAAAAGGAAAGAAATTAAGCCCTCTATTCCGCGTGGTAGACCAGTAACGTGTCGCTTGTCCACTCGGTTTTTTTTTTTTTTCCTTGCATTCATTGTTTTGATGTCTTTTCTTTCTTTCTTGGATTCTGTTTTTTTCCTCATTCTGATTGTATCAGGATCGTAGAAGGCCTTATTCTAAATTGCTCTTGCTGTTATTCCTCACTCTCCTGTTTAATTACGTTGCTCTTGCTTCCGTACGCTCAAGGCTCTCTCTCTCTCTCTCTCTCACTCTCACATCTTTGGTTTTGTTTCCCTGTTCTCATTGTTTTATCTCTTTGTTCTTCCTTTCTTTTCATGCATCGAGTGATTAATTCTGTTCACTGTTCAGTTTCCTTTGGGCCCATTCGTTTAAGCAAAAGCAAGGAGAGAAAAAAGGGCAAAAAGGTGGAAAGAGAAATTTCTAGACAAGAAGGAAGAAAAGATGGGGAGTTTTTTTACTAACGTCGCGGTGAACCTAGTTTCGAAACTTGGTGAATACCTGTTTACTCCCATTGGAAATCAAGTTGGGTATGTGCTGTGCTACAAGAGCTACGTCGAAGATCTAGAAAATGGAGTCCAAGAGCTGAAGACTGCAAAGGGAAGGGTGCAATGCTCTGTCAATGAAGCCCAATATGATGGAAAACTTATACACATTGATGTTAAGAATTGGCTAGAGAGTGTGACGAAGGAGGTTGATGAAGCACAACGCCTGTTAGAACGTGGCAAAAGTGCGCAGAACCCTTGCTTCTGTGAATGGATTCCCAACCCCTTGGTGCGCCATAAAATGGGCAAAAAGGTGAAGGAGACAACTAAAGTCATTCAGAAACTTTTTGAGAAAAGCCGAGATAGTGACATCAAGAAGGTCTACCATGAAAATACTCCGACAGGAATTATCAATGCCGCCACTTCCGCTACAAGATCTATTGACAAGAAAGAAGATGCCCTAGAGTCGAGGGCTTCAATCATAGAGGATGTAATGAAGGCTATAGCTGATAACAATGTCCATGTGATTGGGGTGTATGGACCAGGTGGGGTTGGCAAGTCCAAGCTTTTGGAGGACATCAAAAGTCGAGTTCAAGGAGAGGTGTTGTTTGATGAGTTTGCCATGGCAAATGTATCACGCTATCCAAATATAAAAGAAATACAAGGAGAAATTGCTGACATGTTGGGCTTGAAGCTAAAAAATGTGGAAAGTGTTAGTGGGAGAGCAAAACTTTTGCGTCAGAGATTAGAGCTAGATTCTACGAGAAACATTCTCATTATTTTAGATAATTTGTGGAAGAAGTTAGAGTTGAAGGAAGTTGGAATCCCTTGTGAAGATGATAATAAAGTAAGAGGCTGCAAGCTATTGCTAACGTCTAGATTCCGGGATGTTTTGCGCATTGACATGGGCTCTGATAGAGAATTCCAAGTCAATGAGTTAAAGCATGGAGAAGCCCGAAGACTTTTTGAAAGGACAATAGGGGACAAAGTTAATGATCCTGAGTTTAAGAGCTTGGTAGATGGAGTGGTCAAGAATTGTGGAGGCTTGCCACTTTTTATTGTTCCGTTGGCAAGAATGTTGAAGCATGGAGATTCAGCTACATGGAGGAATGCATTGAATATGGAAGAGCTGGATATAAGATCACAAGTGGAACTAAATTACAAAGACTTAAAAGATGACAGAATCAGATCGGTATTCTTGGTTTGTGCTCTAGACTCTGGGAGAACTTCCATGAGGGATTTCCTCATCTACTGCATGGGTTTGGGTTTATATAAAAAATCCAACAGGACCATCGAAAATGCAAGATATAGGTTAATAAAGGATCTAAATAGCCTAAAGGACTCTTCTTTGTTACTAGATTGTGATGACAAGGTATATTTCAGAATGCACGACATATTAGTTGACGTGGCCATCTCTATTGCTTCTACGGAATGGAGCGCCTTGGTCGGTAGGAAGGGTGATGGATTTAAAAAATGGTCAAAGGATGAGCTCAGAAAGTGCACAGCGATATCCTTCCCTGGTGTTGGCATTGAGGAGCTTCCTGAAAAATTGGACTGCCCAAACTTGAAGATGCTTCTATTACTCGAACACAAACCGTCTCTCAAAATTCCCCCGTTGTTTTTTGAATATATGGAGAAGCTCCAAGTCTTGGACATTACTGGCTTATCTTTTACCTCTTTACCTTCGTCAATTGAGCTCCTTGAAAACCTCAAGTCCCTCTGTCTTGATCAATGCCGTTTGGAGGATGTGACTATTATTGGAAAGCTGAAAGGATTGCAGTTCCTAAGTTTCCTTGACTCTACAATTTCTCGGCTGCCCAAAGAAATAGGTGGATTAACAGAACTGAGATTTTTGGACTTGACGGGGTGCACCAAGCTCAAAATTATCGAACCTGGCATGCTTGGAAACTTGGTTAATTTAGAAGAACTTTATATGGAAAACAGTTTTGGTCAGTGGGAGGCCGAGGATGAAGCAGCGCGAAGCAACACCAGCCTAGTTGAGTTGAAGAACATGAAGAATTTGAGCGCTCTGTCCATTGCCATTCCTCATTCTGTCAATCTCCCTAGAGACCTGCCATTTGGGAAACTGAACAACCATAAAATCCATATTGGGGAAGTTTGGGATTGGTTGGGCGAATATAAAGAATCCAGAACTTTAAAGCTCAAGTTGGATTCAGGCAATCTTCTTTATGAAGAGTGGGTGCAGAAATGTATGCAGAGAACACAAGATCTTCACTTGGATGGATTGCAAGAGGACTATGATAGTATTCACGATTTGTGTGGTGAAGGTTTTCAGGAATTGAAGCATCTTCACGTACAAAATAGCCCCTCATTTCAGTATGTTGTTCACTCCATAGAGGATGTCCAGTGCGTTGCATTTACGAGATTGGAATCGTTTTTTCTCGAAAACCTCAACAATTTGGAGAAGATTTGTCGTGGTCGCCTTGCCTTAGAATCCTTTGGCAAATTAAAGATTGTGAACGTGGACAATTGTGGTGAAATCAAACATTTGTTTCCTTTGTCCATGACGAGAATATTATCACAGCTTGAAGAGATTAAAATAAGTAGATGTCACTTGATGCAACAAATTATCGCAGATGCCGAGGCTGAAGATGGAGATGAAATAGATGATGATTCGAAAGTAAAGTCATGCAAGTTGCGTAGGCTGACATTACGAAACTTGCCAATGATAACGAGCTTCTATAAAAGGGCCGACTATCCGGTTGATTTATTTGATGCGCAGCAGGTATGTCATTTGTTTTTGAGATATTGGTGCATGGATATTATATGTGAGAGTATAATAGGACGTAGAAAAATGGGATAAGTAATCTTTTTTTGAGATTTAGTTTTCCAGAATAACTACGACAAACAATTATTTAATTTTTCAATATGGAATGGATATGTGATATATGAATACCTAAAAACATTTATAAGCTGTTAATTACACCTCATCTTATTTGTGTTATGCTGTCAACATTGTTAAAAAAGCACTGTACGATGTATAATTTTTTTTTTTAAACAATCTAGAAGTATATCATTGCTTAATGGGAAATTCGAATATGTATACTTAAACATTTATGGATATATTTATAAGTTGAAGGAAGTATATAAGACCTTAATAATTTTTAAGACCTTTATTTGATAATGAATGGACATATGTAGAATTGTATTATATCCGCTTGATTAAAGTGAAAGAAAGAACTAAAAAAAAAATTAAAAAAAAAAATCAACAGGTGAATCTAACTACAGTGTGTCAAATAACATCCAATCAATTACTTCTTATTTTGCAATTATAATCGTAAGTACATGAGCATTAGAGTAGTTTACACGATCACATGTTCCGTTATACTCTTATTTGTTAGATGACGGAACTATTATGCGACTACAAATGAAAAATCGAATATAGTACGATAGGTCAAATTGTTTTCTAATTCATGTAAGCTATTGACCTTTTGTAGTGATCAAATCTACCCCAACTCTTGGTTCTCACCACTTTTCTAATATTACCAGTAGAATTTATGTGCGTTGCACGTGTGTAAATTCCTTTTTGTAATAAAATATTGCTTGAAAGTATTATTTAGAAACATAATTAACATTCATTTATGCACCGTCGCTTTGATTTAACAATTGCTTTAACTGTTCGGTTAGTATAAATAAGAAAACCCTTTTTTTTTCAAATTATTTTAAAAATTATTTTTATCATGTGAGCTAAATTGAAAAAGCGTGATGTCAACTAAAATCATATGCTGAATTAAGCATCTTTTTTCTTGGCTACATATATAAAATTGGCCATAGCTCCCAGAGCAGTTCTGTGACTTAAGCGGGGGGGCTCGGCTGGTGGGTTGCTGGGCTAGTCTCCGCCAATGTATAGTCGGTGTTGTGCTTCCATAAGGTGAGCTAGGTCGGATCATCGGCATAAAAAAAATGGCCATATAAATTTGCTCTTTGATAAGGAAGCGCATCTTAGGTCCTTATGTAGGTATATTTATTTCTATAACCAGTGTCAATTGGCCCAAGTGATAAGGAGCTTGGATTCCCTTAAGCAAGGTCTTGAGTTCGAGCCATGTGCATGGAGCCGAAGGCTCCGGATATCGGGTGGTCAAAGACCTAAAAAGAAATTAATTCCTATAATGAAATTGACTTTGATGCCCATAAGGTGCTGTTGGGGTCAGTTCATGGTTCTTATGCCCAACCTTGGATCTTACAGTGATGAACCATTTTCTCTTTTTACTTTCGGTCAATGCGGCATATATTCCGTATTACATCTATAATAGGAAATCATTGATCGTGCATGGGGACAACAAAATCTTCTGACTATTTTAGTATTTCTCTCACAATTTACAGTAAGTTTTTACTTTCATTCTTATGATAAGAGATGTATTTATTCGAAATACTTTGGATAAAATGCCAAGCTCATATTACACCTACAAATCAATTAAAAGTGTAGTTTTCTCGGTTTGCCAATTTAGTTCATGACTATTTGATAGAAAATAATTTGTTTGAGATATTACATAAAATCATAATCAATGACTAAAATTCAATTGAGCCTATGCCATAAATTAGAAAATTTAGGTAGAAAGCACGAAATGTGAGGATAAATTGAATAACCTCAATATTTTAGGGACTATAAATTGTGTCCTATATTATATATGCAATGGACTCCAAGTACATAATGATCAATTTTAAAGAAGAATAAGGCAAAATTCAAAAATAACTACTTTGCCTTTTCTTCCATTATCTTTAAATCTAGTCTATGAGATTATTTCCATTATTATTATATCACATGCAACTTGTATTTTTAGTTACAAGCATTATTATGAGATAGTGTGGGTTATTCACCCTTTGCAGTTAATGAAGCTACAGAGTTTGGAAGCCATAACCATTGAAAGATGTCAATTAATACGAAAAGTATTTGACCTAGAAGGACTCACAACCAACGAGGAAGTCGAGATTTTATCGCGATTGAGAGAATTGACCTTGAGTGACTTATCAAGTTTGGAATACATATGGAATAAAAATCCACAAAGAGCATCATGTTTCCAAACTTGAGGACACCGAAGGTGCAAAACTGTAAGAACTTGAGGTTTCTTTTTTCCTCTTCCATGGCTAAAGCACTCAGGCAAATAAAAGAAATAGAAATAGTGAGTTGTGATAAGATGGAGGAAATTATTAATGTGCAAGAAGAAGAACTGGAGGAAGCTAAATCCACTGACACTTTAAATTTTCCTATGTTAACCTTCTTGTCTCTTGAGGAATTGCCAAATCTCAGGACATTCTCTTATGAAAAGTACGATATTCACTACCCATCCTTAACAAGACTGACGATATCTAGTTGCCCCAAAATGATGACATTCTCTTCATCCGAAAGAAAGCAACAATTGATGAGAGCTGATATAGGTTTACAACAAGCATTTGGTCATATCAACTCTGGCTTGTCCTTGCCTGTTTTTTTCAATGAAAAGGTATGTAAGCATCTACCATATCTTTCTATAAATTTTTCTTCTAGTTTTAACTAGTGAAGCATTTTAATAACAACCGGATCATTATTCTATACCAAAAATTTAGCAGTTCACGATGGAAAAACTAACTCACTCATTGCTGGTCATTCCCAAAGTTGCCCCCAAATGTCGGCATAGTAATATTCTGTGCCAAAACTCTCGATCACTCTACATATAAAATGCTTTACACAGGTTCTTTTTCCGAGGTTGGAGGAATTGAAACTTTCATCCATGTGCCGATTAAAGAGGATATGGCACAATCAACTCCCTGAAGAGTCCTTTTGCAAACTCACATCCTTCACTGTTGAACTTTGTGAAAATTTGTCACATGTTTTTCCATCAAATTCAATGGATAGGCTGCAGAGCCTAAATAAAATTGAGGTGGTTGGGTGTCCTCATTGGAAGCATTATTCGAATGGGTATGTCTTAACTCCGAGAAAAGGCAAACACCATTGGTCCTCTCCGCATTGAAAAAATAAAGTTGTGGAATCTACCAAGGCTTAGAGACGTGTTGAAGAGTGACCGCAAAGTGAACTTTAAATCCCCTTGTCTAATGGAAGTTGACGTGCGGCGTTGTCATAGTTTGCCATATCTCTTTTCAAGTGCCACGGCTAGATCTCTTCGTAAACTTGCGATGCTTGAAGTTTCCTGTTGCAATAACCTACGGGGCATAATTGCGATGGAAGAAGGAAAAGGGAAAGCCGTGGAGACTTTGAAGTTCCATCAATTATGCACACTCAAGCTTAGTGACCTTGAGAATTTGATTAGTTTCCACTCAGTGGGTTTTGTTGGTGATGGGTTACATCCTCTATTTGATGAGAAGGTATCAAAATCCTAATTTATGTCATATGTTATTTTAGTCTGTATTTGGTGCTTTGACCCTAACAATTTTGGGTATTTTTGGTTTATCTCTATGCATTTGTAGCTTATATTTCCAAAGTTAGAAGAGCTACACATTAAGGGAGTTCAACAACAAGAATTATGGAACGATAAAATCCTAAGGGGGTCCTTTTGCCGTCTAAAGGTCCTCAAGGTGAAGCAATGTCCTAATCTAATGAATGTGATTCCTTCATTCATGTGGAAGAGGCTGCATCATTGTGTGGAATCCTTGACTATTGAGAAGTGTCCACGTTTGAGAAACCTTTTTACAATGTCGATGGCAAAAAGTCTAGGACAACTCCAATATCTTGTTCTCGGTGATTGTGGAGAGATGGAGTACATTGTTGCTAGAGAAGAGGAGAAACACGGAGAAGCAGCTGACATAATTGTAATTCCTCAAATTGTCACTTTGTATCTTCACAACATGCCAAAACTTAGAAGTTTTTGCCAAGGGAAGTATATTTTAGAGTGGCCCTCCTTGAAAGAGTTTATTGTCGAAGATTGTAAAGCTGTGGAGGTGATTCTAGGAAATGCCAGTCGTACATTAGAGGGCAGCGTTTCGATGCAGCGTCCACTTCTACTCGTCGAAAAGGTTTGCACGTTTTCTTCGTTACTGACATATATAGTTTGTTGTCCCTAATAGCTTTTAGCTAGACAATGTAAGGATATGGGAGTTCACTTATGCTAACTTATCATTTTCTTTTACAAATCTTTGACCTTAAATAAAAAATATCTCAAATCTACTTCTTTAATAAACATATTGACATGAATATCAAAACTTTTTGATAAGTTTCAGGAAACTTGATATGTATATTTTTTCTTTCCTACTAAATCTTAGACTAACGTGACGTTTCCTTAATATTGTAGCTGAAGTAACCAAACTAGAGTCTAGATGATGCTGAAAATGTTGGCTCAAATTTAAATCTTCTGAAACGTAAGATCAAGATTAATGACAGTACAAATTCTAAAACTTCTGTTAGTTGGGCACTTAAGTTCTAAATTTTTTTATATACGTTAAAATCATAATATTAGCACACTTTATGCATTTCAAAACTTGTTAAGTCCGTCCCTTCTTTGTATATATTCTGCATTTTTTTTTAATCATATTTTCAGTCCTACATGGCTATTAACGCGGTGATGGCTTTCCTCAACCACGAAGGGACCTGTTTCACTACTGCCACATCCGGAAAGTTGAAAAAAAGAAATTAAAACACGACTACACATTAGAAGACAAAATCAACTCTAATATGAAACTGATAAAAAAGAAGGACAAAAAAGTCCTGCAAGAGACCGTTAGTCAAAGTGGGGAAGGATCGCATAGGAGCGGCACTGTCGCTTCCTGCCGACAAGAACCGAAAACCCTTGCCAGGGTCACAGCAAGGCTGTCGACCCTTGAGGGCTAAATCCGAGGGCTAGCCCTCATCGTGAGCAAGCAATGGCCCGCTGATGCCCTTGCCAGATTTGGATGAGGGAAAGCCTGCTCCCTCACATGGTGGCGAGAAGGCAAGTCCGGCAACTGTTGGTGGCTGGGCAAGGGTGTCAAGCATCCTAGCTCTGACTTGGCTGGTGGTTGCGGCCTTCGACAATGCAAAGACCCTGAGACCACTCTCTCTCTTTTTGTTTTCTTATGTGTATTTTTAAAATTTTTGTCACTTGTTTTTTTTTTTCCGTGTTGCATCACCACATTAGGACCACATATTTACAATAAAAAGGAAAAAAATTGATAAAAGAAATATCACATATACTTTCCGTCCTCTTCAAGTTAATGTGGGCAACGGAAAGACTCAATTGCTAAATTGGAACAAGTTTTACCGCCAATAGAGAAACAAATCAGCTAGGGGTTGGAAAAAAACCCGTCCAACATCAATTGAACAATTCATACCTGCACTCTACCATCTTTTGATTTAATTGTTGGATCTTTTTCTTCATTAGTGTCGTTTTTTCTTAGAGTATATATTTTGTCGGAGAAATTTTGAAGTGAATGATCCATGAAGCATTGGTTCGTGCTAATTGGTTTGTGCTAACTGGTTTGTGTTTTGTTAGTATCATTACCTTATTATGCACAAGCTATATTTTTTAAATGGTTCAAAGAAATGGGAGAGTATATTGGCCATTGTGTATTTTTGTGTTGTAGTGAGCAAAATTTAAGATAGGCTAAATTCGAGGTTTATGGGAAACATATTATGCACGAAATTAATTTGCTTATCTGACTAAGAAGCCTATGGTTATGCATCTACTCAAACATAATTCCTGATATATATTGAAAAAGTGTGTGCTCTTTACTAAAAAGTGATATGACAGAGAAATGGATTTTAGTGGTAGGTACTAAAAATACAATAGCGTGCATTTAGTCTTCTTTTCTTTATGCTATATTGATAATGTCGTTCATGGGATATTCCTTGTTCTTGAAATTACAGTCTTCTCCTTTCTACGGAAACAAAGAGTCTGCTCTAATTAATTAAATTGAAAACTAATAGGTTGAGTTCCCCAATATGGAGTTGATGAAGATCTTGCGAATGGATAACATGGAGAAAATATGGCTTGATGATCCTGCTTCAAATGCCTTTAGCAAACTCAAGACTCTAGAAGTGCAGTATTGTGACAAACTTTCATCCATATTTTCATCTTATACAATGCTCACGAGATTTCAAAACCTAGAGAAGATAGTCGTAACTAATTGTGAATCCTTAGAAGTGGTATTTCACATCCAAGAGTTCAATTTTAGCGAAGCTCATTCTACAAGCACTTTTCTCTTGAGAGAATTAGTTTTGATGTGGCTCCCAAAAATGAAGCACGTGTGGAGTGGATTCTGTCAAGGAGGTCTTTCCTTTAGAAGCTTAAGATACATGCAAGTTATCGAGTGTGGGAGTCTCAAAAATTTATTTCTAAGCTTGGTGGCAAAAAGTATGACAGGGCTTGAAGAACTTGTAGTACAATCTTGTGGAGTGGAGCAAATTATAATAGAGGAAGACGGAGTAGGCATGAGTACAAGTAATCTCTTCTTTCCAGGATTGACCAACTTAACGTTACTTGAGTTGCCGGAACTGAGGAGCTTCTATGAGAATAGTCATACTTCAACATGGCCACACTTAAAGGAATTACGAGTTAGACACTGTGGTAAGATGAGGTCATTCTCATCCGCTTGTGAAATTCAAAGTTGCCAAGGTACAACTATGAATGGGTACCAACCTGCAATCTTTTCTCCTGAAAAGGTACGATCCATAATTCTAACCCTCTGCTTTCGTCATCAGTGGTTTATGTGCATAGCTCTTAATGCTTTGCTATTCTCGGTAGGAAACTGCCGACATTTCATGCTTATTAAACTAGCCTAATCGCACCTGTGAACAGCTAAGAAATTTTAGAAGATTAAGTTAATATTTCCTGCTCATATTCTTTGGAATATAATCAGGTGATCCCAGCTGTTTAGTTTGAAAGGAAAAAAAAAAAACTTTTTTTATATTAACTTTAGACAGTTATACTTCTAATGAGTAGCTCGTGTCTCATCAAGTCCATTATCTTATTGGTACGTCTTATGGCCAGGATTTATCTATTTAATTTAAGTTGACCTTCCTCATCGGCCAAAATTTATTTGTTTTTTTAAATTAATATTATGCTCATTTGGTATATTGCTGGCTTAGCTACATAACAAAGTTCCATGCTCAAACATTATGAACATGATTGGTAACTGACAAACACCGCGGCTGACTTGCTTAACCAGTCACATGTTAGTAACTTACCAATAGATTTTGACAAGTATCAACATTTATTTATAATTCACAAATTACCAACTATTTTAATAACTTATCTACATGTACTTTTGTGTCCTACCAACGCCTTTAAAGTTACTAAGTTTCATTTGAAATTATCAACCTTAATTTGATTGATGTACCAATATTCGACTGATTTGAGTTATTTACCAACTTTTTTATAGTCTACCTACATTTGTTATTGTGATTACCAACGCTTTTAAAAAGAAGTAACCTTAATTTGATAGACGTACCAATTTCATTAACATATTCACTAACTTCCGTTACTTGCAAATTTTATTTATCATGTTAGGCTTTGAATAGCACAAAACGTTCATTTTTATTTTCAAAATTACCAACTACTTTAATAGTATCATATTTCAAATTACTACCCTTATCTTAATTTTCCAGGTTAATACTCTGAAAAATCCCAAACTGGTACACTTGTGACAAATTTACTCCAAACTATTTTTTTGACCACCAAAAACTCCAAATTGGTATACCTTTAACAAATTTACCCCAAATTGATACACTTGTGACAAATTTACCCTCTATTAGTTTTTGTTAAATTTTATTATCAAATTATTAAGTTAAATGACATGTGATAATTGACTAGTATACCAATTTGGGATTTTACGATCCGTTTGTCAGAGTTTACAATTTTTATGATTTTTTTTGTGGTATTAATCCAATTTAGCGAAGGGTATATTTGTAACAAATTTATCAGTATGGGTTTTTTTGCGGTCGAATAAATTAGTTTGGGGAAAATTTGTCATAAATGTACAAATTTAGGATTTTTTATGGTCAGTCAGGGTAAATTTGTCACAAAAATGTAGCTTTGGGGTTTTTCATAGTCAAAAAAATAGTTTGGGATAAATTTATCACAAGTGTACCAGTTTGGAGTTTTTCAAGGTATTAACCCTAATTTTCCGTACTTAATATGGTAGGTGTGCCAACATTGTCACATTTAGATACGAAACTGATTTTAATTGCTTGTTTGGCTCCATAATTGTTTTTTTTTCTTAGATGAAACGAGCAAAAAGCCTACTGGCTATTTGTCCTCTCTTTTCCCTAAACCGAAGGACATTTTAGTCACTGGACTTTTGGTGGCCCAATTAAAGGGATATCCTTCTGCAGGTCATTCCACACTTGGAGGAATTAACATTAGTAAGGGAGGATATTGAGATGCTACAGCATTACTTCTTTGGCAATCTCAAAGATCTAGCTTTGGGATGGTACCATGATGAAAATGTCGCTTTTCCCTCCAACTTCCTTCTCCATGGATTCCCCAATCTAGAGCTTCTTTCTGTGATCTGTAGTTCCTTTGAGGAAGTATTTCCAGAAGATGCGTCTGGACATAGGGAGTCAACTCCCTGCGAAGGACCTACTAATGTGGAGAAACCTCTCAAGGCACTTGGGAATTTGAAACAATTGGAGCTGTTGAACCTGTGGAACCTAAAGCAAGTTTGGAAAGATGGCTCATTGATGGCTGAAATCCTTAAACGGATAGAATTTCTATTCATTTGGGGGTGCCCTAGTTTGTCAATCGTGCTTCCATCCCCGACTTCATTCGAGAGATTAAAGCAGTTAGAAGTAAAGGATTGCGCTGGTTTAGTTCATATGGGGACTTGCTCAGCAGTGACAAGTTTGATGCACCTTACTTGGCTAACCCTAAGAAATTGCGATACGATGGAAGATGTGGTAACGGATGATGAAAATAGAGCGGAGGAGATTTATTTCCCTAAGCTAAAACAGCTAATACTTGATGGTTTACCAAGCCTTGAGAGCTTCTCCCCCACGAATTGCCCCTTCAGGTTCCCATTATTGAAGCGTGTTGTCATCACGCAGTGCCCCAAGATGAATGTATTTTGCAAGGGTGCCTTGAGGACACCAAACATAGATAAAGTATTCCTCTCCGACGAGGATGACGAAGGATGTTGGGAGGGGGACCTTAATACCACCATCCAAACCTTATCAACATGAAATTGTCGACATTGAATTCGATGAGTCAGGTAAATTTGTGTGCCTAATCATGTTTGCCCATACACCATGTCAAGAGGAAGAAACTTGAGTTCTTCTTCAAGTTTGTATTAGCTCATATGAATGTTGCACATTTCAGTATTGGGGGCTTTTGGGCACTTACTTACCAATGCATTCTAGCTGTTTGATGAATTGATTAGCATAATTTCTGTCAATGTAGGTTCGAAGACTGTGAGGTTTTGTTATATGGGGGATGTGTGCTTGCCTGCTTCTATGCTTAATCTTGAGGAGTCTCGGTAATTAGACATGACTTACTGACAATGTTTGTTTCTTTCAATCATCATGATCACTACCATCAAAGTGGCTGCTTTTATTTGCTAGAAAGTGTCTTCTGTAGTAAGATGTCGAAGCAAGCCTTTTGCAACTTGTGCTTTAATAGTGCTCTAGTGCATGGTGTTGATGCCTCTCGACATGGCATCTTTGTGCCATTATGTGGTATTGGACAGGTGTCTTTTTTTCTTATTTGGGATGTCCTTTCTATGTCATTCCATTGATAATGTTACTGGTGTAGCATAATGGTTGGACAATTGAATGTGAGGGTGCTCTATCCTTTATCAAACTATATAGATGCTCAGTTTCCCAAGTCTTTCATGTACTAAGATAGCGCCACTCTGTAAGTTTGACACTCGTTTCATTTGTCTGAACAGCCTCATGTAGCACCAAGAAGTTTCTTGGGAGTTGAAGACTATTTGGATGATGATAATAGCCGGCCATACTATTATCGAAAGGGGAAGAAGTCCAGGACTCCTAATAAGCATGTGTCCTTCAAACAGCGCACCATAGCCTACATGGAGCCATTCATGCTAGATGTTTTCATCTCCAAGCGCTTCGTCTCGACTTCACTCGCTCCCAGGATCGCGTGCAGGCAGGTCGCTGTTATGGGTGCCAATTCTAAGGATATCAAAGCCGTAGTCAAGTCACAATCGGACATACAACCATGTCTGGCTGTAGGCTGGATTTCGGTAGACCGGGCGAGGGAAGCCAATGTGTACACTGCTTTCTCTACTCTAAGAGATAGGGAACAGTTTGAAGGAAAAATCAAGACAGTAGTTCAGTCTCTGATTAACATAGATATTAAAATTTATCTTGACTGATTTTCCCTCCTTGAGTATGATCTTCTTTATGTGCACCACTCCTAATAGGAATATACCGACATCTTTGACATTGTTTTGAGAATATGCAGGATGTAGTGTTGGTTCTTTTGTTGGTTACATATACATAATGGTGAATGTTCATTTGACAATAGTGGACTCGGATTTTGTTTTGGCTTTGTTGAAACTTTACCTTGTTATTGGATGAGCATTGTGATGGATATCATAGCTTCATACATATATATCTCCAATTTTATATCGTGTCGATGTTGACTCCTGCTTTTGAAACATGATGGATGTCCATGCTAGGATGGTTAGTTTCATCTGTGACATCCCAAAATTTTGTCCCGTTTTGAATATATGAAATGATTATTTCGTCAACGTGCTTATGGTTATTTTACTCGGAGCTGGTCACTCATGAATTAACTGATCTATTAGGTGAGGCTATTAAGGGATATAAACGTGACAGACTAGAGAATTCGATCAAAAATCGACCACTCGACCATAATAATCAGCAATGGTCAATATGACACCGATATAAATCGATTAGCGAATGGATATAAGTCGATTCAATGGAATTACATAGTCGGATTGCGGGTGGTTCCGCACGATTACAATATTCACGTCGAATGGCAATAAACTAATTTTCTATCGATATTATATTCGGGACATATAATTGAATCCTTGGAATTTTATGACAACCGAGAGTCGTCTACGATTCGGAGATGCACAAACGTGGATCGAGAATTATCGACCATGGGTCAAACGCACTAAAATCCCTAAAAGCTACTCAGTAGATTAGGTTGTACTAAAGCCACGTTCGATCGATTTTAACCACGAAATTAATTCGGTTTCAGGAATCGGACGTTCGAGTTTGTCACAATTCATTTATTGGACGCCATCTTATCTTTTGGCGAATTTTCGTCAAGTCCAAAAATTTTGCAAAAAAAAAAAAAAAAAAAAACGATTTAAAAAAAAAAAGGAATTGAAATTCGGATTAAGAAACCAATTGGGATTTTGCTGCCCAAAAATCCTCAATTTTGGGAAATTAGACTCAAGAAAGTATTTGGGAGACAAATGGGTGAGGCGTGAAAACTTTGGAGGCATAGTGATGAGGATATTAGATATTTTTTTCTAAGTTTTGATTGGTTAGCCTTTCATTCTCTCTATCTCCTCTCTCTCACTCTCTCTCTCTCTCTCACGCACATTTCCCCCTTCAGCCGACCATCTTCTTCTGCCATTCTCCCTTCTTATTTCCCACGCTCTTTCTTTCCCTCACATCTTCATCCCCTTCCTTCCACTTCTCCTTTTGCCAGCTCCACTCACCTCAACCAGCAACCTCACGCTAGCAACTCCTTTCTCTTTTAACTGCCGCACCATCCATTTCCCCTCACGTCAACCACCTCCATAGCCCAGCATTACCTTTTTTGCTGCTCCACCCCAGCGCCATCGTCATCTTCAACATCCCATCGCCAATGTCCTAACTCCACAGCCACCATCACCAGCCTAGCGCTCCAACCACCACCGTCCCATTGTCCAACAGCCCACAGCTTCGTCCGCTCACTCCACCACGCCACCACCACCATAGCAACTCCGCTGGCCAGCAGTGTCACGCCCCAATTCTCGAGCGTGCGCACATCCCTCTGCGGTCAATACAAATGCGATATCCCCAGGACACGTCACCAACCCATTCATTTTAAGTACATGTGGAAGCGAAACATTAAACCCCTAACAATAAACAACATGGGATAGGAAAGCAGGGCAACATTTCACAAAAGCCAATTTTTATAAACAATTGGGTTTAGGTACAAAACGAGTTTGGTCAAAAGCCTACAAAAAGGTCGGCTCTCAAAAAGGAGTTGTCCTACGATATACTAGTCAGACACATACGCCGATCCTTTGGACTCCACTTCCACAGACTCCGGGGCTTCGGGTCCTCCACAACCACTAGTTAAGGACCTAAAATTTAAGCCCACAACGGGATGAGACATTGTCTCAGCAAGTTCACCTCTTAAACCCCTATTAGGAAGAAAATACACCTCAGGGCGCTCTAGCCACGCAGCTGCACAATTAGAACATGGGACTTACATCACCTCAGTTCCTTCATGCACGTTAGCACAGTTCATATCCCAAATGCATATAATTAATGCACACAACAATTAAAATGCCCCATCAACTCAATCAATCACAAGAGTCCTGATTATAAGGCTAAACCGTTATGACACATCATACCATGCCACACATTTTTGTCTCATAATCAAGCGCATCTAACTCAATCAATCATGCCTTCCAATTGTTAAATTTTCCCCTCAAGGGAATGACCTACTCATAAGTTTAGTGTCTACTGGCATAGTGAGGCATCGTCTCACCACCATTGAGCACGGCAACGTCTCTCAATAGATGATTTTCTCAAAGGAGCATAGGTCTAGAATCTACTGCAACCTGAGTCCCACTGAATAGGTATCCCATATAGGGTAACGTCAGACTTAAAAGCTTGAGATGGGTTCTCCTAACCAAGACATGACCAATCAATCTTAGCCTAGGACACCATGCATTGCACTCAAATACCTCCATTAAAATGGTGATCCTAGCATATTTTCTTCATATTAAAAACACTTTGTGAAAATAATTGTGTGTAGGTATATGGTCAGATCAAACCAGAAAAATTCATAACCTCCAATTTAAATCCCACTATTTTATATAATACATAAAACCATTTTCAAAAAGTGTTAAAACCCGACACCTTGGATTTTCTAAATAAATATTGAAATTTCCCAAAATTTTGGAATAAATTACCAAAATTCTATTTAGTACTCAATTTGTATAAATTAACATTCAATTGCATAAACTGAACACACCATTACAATCACGAAATTCCAAATCACCGGTTATCCCGATATAATTTCCGAAAATAATAACTAATTAAATATATTCCAAAATTATATAAATAAATAATATATTAATTTAATTTAATTTAATAATATTTATAAATTTGAAATAACTAATTAATTTAAAATAACTAATTAAGGGCCTAATCAAGATTACACTAATTTAATCACATAATTAGCCTTAATTAATTATCCACTAAGCTAATCACATGCCTTAATCTAATTAACAATTAACTAAACTAATCTAACCACCTAACCCTACTTAGCTTAATCTAAACATCCCTTAAGCATAATTAACCTCCTAAGCAAGGTTTAGTGAGTAAACTCACCGATTTAGCATTCCGGTGAGTCCATGGCGATGGCGATGCCAAGGCGGGCGACAAACCTCCAAACGGCCACACCAACCAAGGCTAGGAATGGCTTGAAAACGGGCCACGAAGACCTCACGGCTTACTGGAACTTCGGCTACTGATCTTGAGTTGCAAGGATTGAACCAATAGCTGAAACGGCGAAAGAGGGATGGCAGTGGCTACAACAGCCTAGGCGAGCAATGGCGGTGGCTACAACAGCCTAGGCGAGCAATGGCGGAGGCAACGAATAGCTAGACGGCGATGTACGGTGGTTAGACGACCTCAAGCAATGACTATGATGGATGGAGGTGCGTAGTCGTCGAGCGGAGAGGTAGGATGATGAGCACAGGCGTGTGGCTGGCACGCGAGTTCATGGTGGCACGGACGGCAACAATGGGCTCGGACGGGCAAGGGGCTTGGTCGGATGGTTGCTGCTTGCTCTCCTCTGGTTCTCTCAAGCTCTCAAGACTTCTCAACAATGAAGAAAGGCAGCTGTAAAGAGGAAGAAGAAGCTGCTTAAGAGGGCCCACCATTTGGCCTCCAAAGTCTTTTCTATTATCCAAAATCACTCATCACAAGCCCCCACCACTTGGGCTGTCATCCTCAGCCAAATAGCAGCAACCAAGCTTCCCTTAGAAGCTTCCCAAGTGGTCCAAAAGCCATCTCCCCTATGGCATACGAATTTGTGACACTTTCCCCTCCAATTCCATTCAATCCTCTTCAATTCTCATCCAATTGAGCTCAAAAAACCTATAAATACATCCAAGGTGTCCTCACTCCACCCGCATTTTTCCTCATCCATTCATCCAACTCAAATCCCAAAAATGGTCCTCGGATTTTTCCAGTCCAAAATACCCTTACTTTGAAAATTCTCCGAAAATCTCGATTTGTGGAAAAATCTTTTGAGGATGAGTCGACGTTTCTAAAATGACTTGTGACATGACAAAATTTCTAATTTCTGAAATCAGGTTCAATTTCACAGTTAATTTCAATTTGGCACAATTTTAGCGCGTCCTAATTTACCGAGTACCTTTTAAGAATTTTTGGTGCATTTGACATGTGGTTAATTATTTTTAAGGCACAATGTGCATCTTCGACTCATAGGTGACTCTCTGTTGTCGTATAAATTTCGATGTTTCAAATACGAACACAAGGTACAGAAACGACAGAAAAATCGATCTAGTGTCATTTGACGAAAATCTTGTGATTAGGTGGAATCACCCACACTTAATCACATAACTCCGTCGAATTTACCTATCTCCGATCTTTAGTCGATTTTAACAGTACTGTAATGACCCTTGTAAATTAGTACGGTTGAGCAGTCAGTTTCTAGTTGAATTCTTAAGTTAATTGTGTTTATATTCCTTAATGGCTTCACTTGATAGACTAGTTAACTCGTGAGTGGCCAACTTAGATAAAAAAAGCTATAGGCGCATTGATGAAAAGCCTGTTTCATATCATCGAAAACAAACTTGAAAATCAGAATGTCACAAGTAGCACCTCCACCGAGATCAACCCAAGCCGAGCTCCCTTTTGGCTGAAAGCTTGAGGGGCCGACTCCGCCATTGTCGAGCGTCCATTCAAGCCGTGGTTGTTTCGTGTTTTCATCGCCGTTGCCGTGAGCCCGCCGCCGTCAAAAATCGTGAGTTAACTCTCTAATCATTTATTAAACCGTTAATTATGCTTATGGGTGGTTAGATTAGTCCTAATGAGGATTAATTTTAGCTAATCCTAGAGTGGTGTTAATTAATCTTGGTTAAGTTAATTAATCATGGTTATTTTAATTAAGTTGGTTTAGCTTAATTAATCGTAATTTATTTAATTAATCGTAATTAGCGTAATTAGTGATGGATTAGTCGATACGTAGAATTTTACACTTGTTTTCTTGGATGAAATTATGTGTAATTTTGAGTGCTAGATGTACTATATTACGTGAATGGTTGTTCTATGATGATTGTTTATTATTATAGCAAAAAAAAAATATGGTTTTATGGATAATTAAATAGAAAAATGCAAGGTGTTGGGTTTGGACGCCAACTTTTATGTACTATATAAAACCATGGAGTTTTAAAATGAGAGGGTACTAAGTTTCACGGTTCAATTTTAAATACATGACCATACACGATTATTTTATTGGGATTTTTAATAGAAAGAAAAATTAGCCAAGTTCATTATTTGAAAACAAAGCATTTGAAATCAAAGTATGGTGTTCTTGGCTAAATATATGCTTGTGTGATCACCTAAATACCCCGATACGTTTATGCAGGGTAGTGAACCCGTCTTGATGTGTTTACGCGGGACTATGCCCGATTAAGTTTAGATGCCCTCACGTCAATGGGATGCTGAGTCACAGTTGAGGCCGGACCGATGCTCCTTTATGAAATACCATATAGGCGGGGGGTGCTAGATGTTGCTATGCCTGGTTACGCCGAATGGCCGTCGACTTTTGTGTTGGTCGTTGCCGATGGGTCATAATAATCGAAACACGCCTGAATGGTTGTGATGCTTTGCACTTAATTATGGGGCAAAATTGTTAGGTATGGTATGGGATGTGCCAAAACGGTTTTTCCATATAATCGCGACCCATGTGAATGTTTGGAGAATGAGAATTTTGTATTCTGATTATTGATTACACTTATGATATTGATAATGGCATATGTGATGTACTAATCTATAGGGGTGTGCTGATGCGAGATGAGTTTATTTGTGGTGCCTATTTAGGCTGCCTCCAAGACAAATTTGCGTCATAATTGAGAATTAGGGTTTGACTTGCTAAAATTTTATCTCACCCCGCCGTGGTTAAACTTTTTTAGGTCCCTAGTATGGAGATTTGTCCAGTCTGATTTGGGGTTCCATGGGATATGGAGGTAGAGTCTACCTTCTTCTCTATCCCCGGGACCAACCGAACTAGCAAGTTGGTTGTAACTACAGTCTAGGTCAATGAGGGTTTCTTTAATGTGGTACCCCACCGTTTCAAGGCTTGGTTTATCAATGAGCCCAACGGTGCTCGAGAGGGTCCCTTACAAGGTTTTGATGAACCACCCGTCAAAGTGGAGGATGAGCAAGTAGGTCAACCCATGGATATCGACATCCCGGATGGTGTCGTGGTGGATCCAGAGCCCAAGTCGGAGGGGTATGGGGTGTAGGTTGCCTAGGAATTTCTTTCTGAGACAGACTTGTATATATGAACTCGTAGGGTTAACTTGATTTATACATATATATATATATATATATATATATATATATATATATATATCCATTTGTTTTTTGATTGACTAGGTGTTTATTTAATTCGTTTCCGCATGTGTTTAATGGAAAGATAAAAAGAATGGGTCGGCGACGCGTTTTGGGACATCGCATTTTTAATCGACCGCCGAGGAATGTGCGCATACCCGGGGTTCAGGATGTGACATCATCGATCCTCTTTTAGCAAACAATAGTTTACAAGATTAGGTCCACTGCTCTTGACAATCCGATCTACTATCATCTTTTGGATTGGAATACTTCATCCTTAAACTGCTTCCCAAAAAACATTGCGAACCTTGGCAACCTTTGGACATTAAACACCAAGAGAGTATCCCCTCCTCCTAGGGAAGAAAAATATACAGAGGAGAATTAGGGAGGTTGGGCATGTTAGTGCCAGCACGTAAAAATAAGGAATGTAGCCCATCAGCTCACTAGGATTACCCAATAGGTGAGGCCACCTCAATTGGGAGCCAAAAGGCTCCTGCTGCTTTGACGATCCAAAATACTATCATCTCTTGGATTGGTAAGTAATATTCTACTTAAGTTGCCTATCTTGAGTCATTTTAGTTATCTATCCTTCCATTGTTTTACTTGACTTCATAGCATAGAGATACATAAATGATACATTGGTTGCCTTAGTGACTTGATGGTAAATAATCAATTAATTCGATATAACATGATTTGGTATTCTTGTAGAAAATTTTGACACAAATATAAAGTGTTGTTTAGTCATTATTTTCATTATGTTTCTAAGGTTGACCATTGGATGAGAAGAGGAAGGCTCATTGAAAGATCTAGTACTTTTTGAATGTTAATTCTATAAATGCTAGTACTAGCACTTAAAGGAGGTGAATAGGTGTGAAAACAAATTTTTGTGAGGTATAGTGTAAAACTTTATTTTTAACTTGAGTCCGTTTGACAGAAGACTTTAAAAAGAAAAGAGACTCTAACAATTAAATAAAGTTACGAGCAAAGTAAATGAGTTTAGAGAAGAGAATAAGAATACAAGGTTTATAGTGGTTCGGCTTATTCTAAGCCTACGTCCACTCTCCCGCACTGACAGCCCACCGGCTAAATTTCACTATGAATCAAAAGAGTCGTTACAGTATCACTATAGCACCCCGAACCCTTCGAAGGTTGCCACAAGCACCGATGTTACATCTTATTACCCTTTTTGTTTTACACTTAGAAGAAGCGTCGTTATTCACAAGCAATTTTTTTTTTTTAAAAAGCGGTCCCAACGCAACTCACTAGCGGAAGCAAATTAAAACATCACCATCTCTCCCCCTACCAACCATAATACAAATACACACCACTAATCACCATAATTTTATAGACAAGCCATGATACTTTATTTACATATATTTTCAAGATGGGACTTCTTTTGGGTCGGTACATCAAAAAGGAAAAGCTAGGACTCAGCCATGTCTAGCCTAAAACCTCAAAAAGAACCCTCGACCCTTTACATTTCACGTGCACAACCCCCATCATAAGTGTCGGCTAACTATCCCAAAAAGAAACAGCCCCTACTCGTCACGCATAGGTCTCACACCTAGTCCGGTGCGTCAGGTGGCGGCGGTGGCAGCATCCCTCTCATCACCCCATCGTGGCGAACGTGGACGAAGACAAACTCCTGGACAATAGGGCCCCCAGCCAGGCCTATGTCGTACGAGACAAAACAGCGCACGCGTATGTATGTCAGTCCAGGCACAGAAGGACAGCTGTACTCCTCACACTCTACCTCGACGTCGGACGATAACCCATAAAATACACCCCGTGTGACGATAGGAAGCGGTATACTGCTAATCTGAAATGTTGGTCCCCAAAAGGGGTGAGTACAACCACTCAGCAGGTAAAGAAATCCAATAACAACTCAATGTATCATGCAAATCATACACGCATTGCAGGTGTTACTTACCTTGAAACCATGCGCATACTATCATTGCATCATCATATCACAAATTATAACACATACATGTGTATCATCATCATATCATACATATCATCATCATTATGACATCACCACATCACACATGTCATCATCATCATGCATATCATCATGCCATATCATATATCATCATCATCGTCGTCGTCATCATGCATATCATTATGCCATATCATATATCATCCTCATCGTCTTCATCATCATGCATATCATCATGCCATATCATATATCATCATCATCATTTTCATCATCATGCATATCATTATGCATATCATGCAATATCATATGTCATCATCATCATTTTCATCATCATGCATATCATTATGCATATCATGCCATGGGTGATCGTCACTATTTCACATCACATATCATCACCATCATCATCATGCATATCATCATGCATATCATGCCATAGTTTAATTTCCACTTTAGCTTTCAATTTGATCACCACATCACCCATTCCTCAAATCATCAATTTCATCATCCCCTCAGGCAAAGACCTCCGAGGCTTCCGGCATTCAGCCATCCTAGGCCACCGGGCATCCGGCCCCCCACATTCCGGGCATCTCGCATCCCAACTAGCATCACGAGGCATTCCCTTCGGGTAGAAACCTCCGACAGGGCTTCCGGCATTTACACTCCCTGGCCGGGCATCCTGTACCCCAAATCCTAGCATCGCGAGGCATTCCCTTCGGGCAGAAACCTCCGACAGGGCTTCCGGCACTCCCACATTCCGGGCATCCTGAATCTCCCAGGGCCATCTCGGCAATGCATCTCTATACATTCCGGGCATCATCCTCCACCACAACCACCTCCTCACTTATCATTATCCACATTTACCATTATTTTGATCTCAATTTAACATGGCATATGGCGTGACATCAAACAAGTCATACTTGGCATATGATTCACACATGCATCATAATTCAATGTCATACATACACCAATATCTTATCATACATGCTACATGGTGTAATCATTTATGAAATTTATGGCCAATAAAATAATCCATTTTATTTTATTTTATTTTATTTTATTTTATTTTATTTTATTTTATTTTTAAAATAAATATTAAATTCAATATCTATAAATTCCCAAAAATTATAAAAAATTCAAGCAATCATTAAACAAACCAATAGAATGACAATTTCATGCAAAATTCATGGCCAAATTGAATTTTACACAATCTCACCATTTTCACAAAACATCCTATGATTCTCGGATGAAACCAGAACGCACGGTTTTCGAAGAAATTCAATTAAAATATCCATATAGCCTCCAAAAATTATGAAATTTCATTGAGTTATAGCCAAGACATTTTCGTACACTTTCATGAAGACTTCCAAGCAAAATTATTTTTATATTATTTTATACAGTCTCACGAAGCTTCTGGATCCATTACCGCATCGTCCAGTGCAAGCTTCTCCGAAATATTGAGATTTCACCTACCTATTCTCTTTATTTTCCTCTGAAATTTTGATATGTTATACATCAAGATGTCCTCTACAATTTGCATGAAGAGATCTAAGTCAAATAACCATATTATAGTCATCATCTATGTCCATGAAGTCTCGGGTGTCTCGGAATACATCACCAGAATCACCATCTTCAAGATCTAGTTGATTTACTAGACTATTCTTGTTCATTTCACTTAAAATTTGAGTATGTTATAGTTTAAGATGTCCCCTACAACTTTCATGAATAAATAGAAGTGAGATTAACATCACAAACCAACATGCAATCACGAATCCAACCAACGGTCAGTAAAAACTCTCCAGATCTGAGGTCTCCGTAGGATGAAACTTTAACCCCTCAAATCTCCATAATTTTCCATGAAATTTCAGTATGTTTTATTTCAAGATGTTAGCTACAACTCTCATGAAGAAATAGAAGCCAAAATCTGACTCTAAACACACATGCAAGCTCAACAAACTTTCTGACTCACATAATCCGAGCAAGAACAGTCATGCGATTCCAGAATAAGCCAACCACACCTTGGTTTTCTCACTTAAACACCCAAAAATTTAACATACAAACAACATACAAGCATGCAAGAGAAGTTAGAGGACTCCCACTTGCCTCTAGACCGGTCGGTCGACAGCGTAAGGCGGCGAACACGGCGGCACACGGCGGATGGACGGCGGTTCCTCCTCCTCTCTCTCTCTCGGCCGCTCCCCCTTTCTCTCGCATGATCTCTCTCTCTCTCACCCTCTCTCTCGGCCAAATGAGAAATCCGGCCACCCTCTCTCTCGCTTCCCTTTTATTTTCCCTAATCCTCATCATTGATAATCATTGCTTGCCTTAACCATGGCCAATGCATGGCCTTCTTCCCTAAGCCAATGCATGAGAGTCTTGTGCCACTTGTCCTATTGCATGCATCATGGGCCTTGGAGTTGGGCTTCCTTGTGGCCGGTCGACCACTCCCTCTTGGGCCTCTATTGGGCCGGCCAACTTGGCCCATTAAAAGCTTAGGCCAATGGGCCTAAGGCCCAACCTAAAAATTGACTTTTTCCTCTTCTTTTTTTTTTAATTCTTTTATAAATATTTTTAAATTTCAATTTTCATCTTGGCCAAAGTCTTGGGGCATCTTGTTTATTGAAATTTAGTTTATAAAGTACATGGTCAAGCATAGATTATTATTAATCTATCAAATTTAAATTTTCACAAACATATGCACAAATCATCAAATCTTAAAAGACTAATGGCTAAGGTATAAACCTTAGGAAATTTTATCACTTAATTAGAGACTTTAACACACCTTAAGGCTTGTCATTGAATTTTAGGATGCCACAATCACATCCTTGATTCCACAGTGTAGAGACTCTGCTACACTTCCTCAATGTCTCACAAATGTATAAATTCTCTTTTGAGTACAAGTTTACGCTCAACAATTGAATTGACAAAAAACAAGGAGCTTCAGACTTTGAAATTTATTTATTGCACACACACTCGAATAACTAAAGTGTCTTCCTTATATACTCCTCAATGCCTTCATAACTATTGGCACTTTCCAAAGGAGTTCGTCCAATCTAACTGTTGGACAAAATCAATTAGGGAGACTCGAGTTATTTAAGGAATATGATGATAGCCCACCAATCATGCTCGCCCATACAATCAGGATCTAGATTTGCATAAGTAGAACCTTCCAAGTATGCTTCGCCATTCAACGGATCCAAATTACCCGAATTAAAATCAAGGCGAATAATAGATTTCGAGATGCTATATCCAGCCATGAGATCTTCTGTAGTCAATCGAATCAAATCCATAAAGAAATACTTGATTCTGGATAAGTTTTCTTCGACGATCTAGAAACTATCAATGAGGGTAGACTTTGAGTCTTGAGTCTGGCGGTCTGGCTGCCTTTAGACTTTAACGAAAGAGTCTACAAGTCTTCAAACTAGACTAATGGAAACATTTTGTCAGCTTCAAAACAAATACGAAAGTTTTCTCCAACAATCTCCCCATTTTTTATGGTAACAAAACTTTCCTGTAGATTTGAATATTTTTTACCTGCAAGACAATCCTCAAGCAAACAAGGATATCTCACAAAAGATAAATGGATTAGTAAAGATGGTATTAAATCTGCATCCACAGGAGATAAGTTAGTCATGTAAAAACAAATATATTTGCCATCAACAGCGCTTAAGATACCACAAGCATTAAATGATCAAACAATTCAAATCCAAATCCAAATTAGTCACAACCAAACAACCAAACAAAATTAAAGTCAATCAAAAGTCAAATCAAACAAGAGTCAAATGAGTCAAATCTCAAATATACACCATCTCCCCCTTTTTGTCAGCATTAAAAAGGTAGAGACGAAAAGAGAATAAAATTAGGATTGTTTTGAAACGCGAACAAGTTGGAAATCTCCCATCGACTGGACAATCCCTTCCAACTTTTTGAAATCCTCCTTCAGTTGCGCCACTTCTTCACCCTTGGCATTTGCTTGAACTTGAAGAGCAAGGGCCTGAATTTTTTTTTTTTGATGACCCGGGAACCGTCGTCAACCGGCAGCCTAGACGTAAACCTGGGGTGGACTAAGCCACCACCACAGACCCAACCATGTTTGAGTCGCACGAACGTGATGCCTCTGTGATTCGAACCCCTTCCCTTCGTGAGGGGGAGAGGGCTCGAAGCCAGCTGCGCCACTGCGAGTGGTGGTAATTTGAAGAGACTTGAATTTGATCATGAAAAGAAACTGAAGAGGCTTGACTGGCATTCTGCATGTTTTGAACTTCGCATCCCAGGGCATAAATCTAGTCTCACATCTCCATAAGAACATCAAGCAGTCTTCGAAAGTCTGCTGAGTTGTCAGTTTAAGTGCTTGCCTCTGCATGATCAGTTTGAGGAGTATTGGTAGAAGAAGGCATTTCAGCATGAGCACCTAGATTTGGCAATGAAACCTCATGACCTTCCTTGGGAAATTGAGAGGCATATATATCTTTTGGATCTGCAAGTGAACGGCTAACATCTTCACTAGTAAAAGCAATTGAAGAGGTATCTCTTTTCTCAAAGAACTCCCCTGTTTCATTTCCTTTCAAAGGAGAAGTAATCTTCATGCTCTGTCTCTTCTTGTTCTCCTCTGCCCTCTTCTTCTACAGTTCTTTCTTCCTCTACTTCTTTTCTCATCGATTCTCTCTCTCCACTCCTTTGCTCTGACTCTTCTCTGTCTTGATCCTCTCTTTCCTCTGTCTCTGGAACAAAATGATGTAAGTTTTTCAATGCAAGAGCAGAAATGGTGACATCTTCCTCATCTTCTTCATCCTGCAAGATGAGTGCTCTTCTTTTCTTGAATGGAGCTGTCATGGGCTCCTTCCCTTTCCGTTTTGCAGCCATAGAAACTTGGTGAGTCTTGACAGGGGTTTTCTCCTTAAATCGCTCCAAAGCTTTGTTCATCTCCTTCAAACGCATTTTGGAAACCATTTTCAGTCTCACCACCATTTGATCACAGGTACGAACACATAGAATCTTGGGAGGCTGAATATTCAAATGTTTAAATAACTTAGTAACAAGTGCTGAGTAAGGAAGTTGACCCTTGTCTTTCACCATCGATCTATACATGTGAAACATGATAGTGTGTGGAAGAGAGAATTTTTTGCCAACATTGATAGCATACATCAGCTTTGTTTCTGAGTTGGAGACGTCAGTCTTCGAAGTCGATTTGGGTCTAAGGCAATTTATCACAATCTTGTGAAGCAAAATATTTGAGGCATTCATCCTCAAGTACGAAATTCGTCCTTCCATCATTCCATCCCGAACAAGCTCTACCATCGCATGACCAACAGACACATTAATTGATTGGAATGCCCATCTCTCTACTCCAATCACATTAGCTAATGTGTCCATATCAACTACATAGTCCTGATCTCGAACACTGAAAGAGAATCTATTCGCATCCAAGAAAATTAGATTAGAATAGAAATACGCAGTAAGTTCTGGATGAGCCATTATTGTTTCAGAACAAAATCGTTCAAGTTGAAGTAAGGTGAATTTCTCTCGCAGCTTCACATTCAGAGAATCAAAAAAATCAAAGTCCACGCTTCTTGAGTTGATCACCCCTCACTTTAGCAACTTAGAATAAAGTCACTTGTATTTCTTAGAGCGAAATAAATCTGTCCTTTTGCTTCGAATATTCACCGCAACACCCATTCTAAGCTTAAAATTAGTGTACATCTTGTCATCATCATTTCCATTAGGTTGACTAAGACCTCCAACACGTGGATCGCCTGGAATATTCGCAAATGCTCTTTCTGCTGACCCCGCAGGAGCAACTCCCAATCATTCCATTGTTCGCAAAAAGTGGGTTTTATTTCGATACCCTTTATCTTTTAAAAATTCATCAATAAAGTTCAAGGGGTACTACCTCCCTCCTTTAAGGCAAAGTAGAGTTTAAAGGTAAAAGCAAGCTTTTGAGTTCTTACAGGTTATGCATCTTCAATGATTTCTTCCTCCGCTCAATTATGAATATCCTGAGGTCTAGCTTGAGGAGATTGACATGGTTGAAAATGTTGTGGACTCTGCTGCTGTCTTGGAGATTCTTCTTCCTTGGTGAGGTCAAAATGCATAGACCCTCACGCATGTGATGTGGTCCCCTGTTTACAAGCCTTAAAGACTTTCTTTGGAAAGACATTCTCACAGTCTTTGAGAGATTCCAAACTTGTTTCACAAGAAAGATGAAAACTTTTTAAGATTAAACTAGAGAGTACAAGATAGAAGATGATGTTCTGTGCTTTCTAGGGTTTTGTGAGTAAAGCGAAAGAAAACAAACAGTATATAAAGCAATCGAAGCGAAGTATACAGAACGTCGTAAAAAGAAAAATAGAAAATGTCTTTTTAAAAAATAAACTGCCTTTTTGAAAATAGATAACTGTAAAAATAACTCCTTCTTCGAAAAGGAATGATTACAAAATTTGGAGAGATAACATCAATTAATTGCATATTAATAAGCATTCATACATTTTCGAGATTTTTATCTAAGAGATAAAAAGGAAATAACTTACAGTCGAAAGACTTGATCTTCTAAGTCTGAGTATCCTTAGACTTTTATCTATAAGTTCTCAGCTTCTTCAGACTTTAAGATATTAAGTCTGGAACGAATAGACTCAAATTGACTTTTCTCCAGTGGTTTTGTAAAAATGTCCGCTAGTTAATTCTTTGAGTCAATGAATTGAATCAAGACTTCTCCATTTTGAACATGGTCTCTAATAAAATGATGTCGAATCTCTATATGCTTTGCCCTTGAATGAAGAATTGGATTCTTGGTGAGATTAGTCGCGCTGGTGTTATCGCATTTGATCTCAGTACATGAGTCTTCGATTCTAAAGTCTTTTAACTATTGTTTTATTCACAAGATTTGAGAACAACAACTTTCAAGAGCCACATACTCTGCTTTTGCTGTTGAAAGAGCCACTGTACTTTGCTTCCTTGAAAACCAAGATACCATCCTGCTACCAAGTAATTGACAAGTACCCAAGGTGCTCTTTCTATCAACTCTGCATCCTGCTAGGTCTACGTTTGAATATCTAAGGAGAGTAAAGTCTCCTTCTTTAGGATACCAAAGACCCAAATTAGAGGTTGTTGCAACGTATTTGATGATACGTTTCGCAGCACTTAGATGAGATTCTTTGGGATCTAATTGAAATCTAGCACAAATACAAATACTAAACAAAATGCTAGGTCTAGAAGCAGTAAGATAAAGAAGTGAACCAATAATACTCTTGTATAGCTTCTGGTCAACTTTCTTTCATCTTTCATCTTTGTCCGGTTCGAGGAACTTGACATTGGTATATCAGTCTTTTTGCAATTCTCCAAACCAAACTTTTTAACAAGTTTTTTAGCATATTTTTCTTGGTGAATGAAGGTTCCTTCCTTTAATTGTTTTACTTGAAGTCCGAAAAAGAATGATAGTTCACCCATCATGCTCATTTCAAATTCATCATGCATAAACTTAGAGAATTTCTTGCACAGATTTTCGTTAGGTGATCCAAAAATAATGTCATCAACATAAATTTGAACAAGTAATAAGTTTTTACTTTCTCTTTTAATAAACAAAGTAGTGTCTACTTTACCTTTAACAAAGCCATTTTGGATTAAAAACTTACTTAACCTATCGTACCAAGCTCGAGGTGCTTGCTTCAAATCATATAGTGCATTTTTCAATCTGAATACAGAGTCTGGTTTCCTTGGGTCTTCAAAACTAAGAGGTTGTTCCACACAGACTTCTTCTTAGATAAATCCATTTAGGAAAGCTGTCACGCCCCGATCCTCGGACGCGCGCACATCCTTCTACTTGGTCGATTTTATAAAGCGATATCCCAGGACTATGTATCGCCGACCCTTTCTTTTATTTAAGCACATGCGGAAGCAGTTATAAATCCCTTAGACAATAAAACAATGGGATAGGAAAGTTAAAAGCCATATTTTTCATATTGAAATTCACGACCACACTTTCATTAACAGCACAACTCATAGTATATTTACAATACTATTTACAATAAAAGTCTCACACCTATCTACACTAAAGCAGGGTTCACAAAATGGATGGGATCTCAATCCACATCTGGGTTATATTCAAGATCCCTCTCTAGATCATCTTCTACTTCAAAATACTTTCTCCCCTTCAGGTTCTTCCTCCTCAGCTTTTCCTCAGGGTCCTGAAATGGTTATTCAATAACCAATGAGACCACGTCTTAGCGAGTCCTACCCACTAAGACTCGATTAATAAACTAATACGCCATACGGTTGCTAAGCACAACACGAGTCCCGAGGACTTACCTTAACCTCGGTTCCAACCTGCAATTCAAGGTTAAACATAGATATTCAAACAATTCACGACATCCGATCAAACATCGGTCAATCGACTAAGTCGATTACATGTCAATGCACTTTCTAGGTCATTCCCACTCATACCACGATTTCCCAGCGGTGTACTCATTCACCAAATCACATGTGTTTCTCGGGCGTTGTTTTCGCCAATGACATACCGATCACCGACACCGTGCGTTGCTTTAAGGCGCGTTTTCACCATGATAACCTTGATCACCGAACCACGTGTCCTTTCAAGGGCGCCGTTTTCGCCAAGGTGACATCGGCTATAGACAACATCGTGCGTTCTTTAAGGCGCCGTTTTCACCAGTGATATTCCCATAACCACCGAACCACGTTTGTCTATACGTCATTTACGTGCGTTCTTTAAAGGGCGCCGTTTTCGCCAAGTGATACTTCCAATCACCGAACCACGTATGTCCAATAATATCGTACCTGATTGGTCTCACCATTCTCCCTACTATATAGCCCATCAACGTCGCGCGCTATATACCCATGCTTGGCCATTACCAATCAAATATTCAATAACAAACAATTTAGGACAATTCCTAAAATTCCACAATAATTTCAATTCCACACAACGTAGAGCTCAAATAAATAAATGGTCTGCACCACGACACCGGCACGAAATTCCGGTCACTTTGGCCATCCCGATTGAATTTCCGGAAAAATAATTAATTAAATAAATAAATTTCGAAAATAAATAAATAAACATTAAAAAATCCAATTTAGGCCCATATTGCCTTATTGGAGCTCCGAACAGGTCGGGAAAAATCCTTGCATTCAATAAATAACCAAACATTTCTACTTGCTAATAGCTAGGTCTAACCACCTAACATGCATCATTAAGTCACTAAATTAATTGTTCTAACCTAATCTAACCACCTAAGTGCATGTAATTTAAATCTAACCAACCCTAAGGCATAATTAGCAAACTAATAAAGCTTTAGTGAGTAAAACTCACTTGACAAAAGCGGGAATCGAATCACCGCAACGGCGACGCGGGGCGGCCGAAATC
>NC_052615.1:19477937-19549048 GCF_016545825.1 Eucalyptus grandis
GTCACTTTCTCTTTATTATGTAATTTAGTCTTGAGGAATCTCCTGAAACTCCAGCCTAGAAATGAGCCAATGCGAACGAACACGGGTTAAAGCGTCTGAATTTTTTTTTATCAGGATTGGCCCTCAAATGCTTAAGTAAGTGAAGGAAGAAAAATGTGTAAGTTAATGAGTTTAAAAAGGAGAAAATGAGCTAAATACTAGAAACTTTACATGAGTCCGTTGAGCAGCATTTACGGACAAGCTTATCCCGAGGGGCGAGTGGTCGCTAACGTAACATGATATGGTTGAAAGTTTCAACTTGAAACGGGTGGTGGTGGTTTGGTTCGACATGTGTGGACGTTGCCATGACAAGTTGGTGCTTTGGATAAGTGGTTGCTAAGCCACACTGCAAGACCAATCCGACACTTGATGCATTTACGGACAAGCTTATCCCGAGGGGCGAGTGGTCGCTAACGTAACATGATATGGTTGAAAGTTTCAACTTGAAACGGGTGGTGGTGGTTTGGTTCGACATGTGTGGACGTTGCCATGACAAGTTGGTGCTTTGGATAAGTGTTTGCTAAGCCACACTGCATGTCACGCCCCGATCCTCAGACGCGCACATCCTTCTACTTGGTCGATTTTAGAATGCGATATCCCGTGACTATGTACGCCGACCCTTTCTATTTATTAAGACACGCGGTAGCTTATAAATAGAATAATAAAACAATGGGATAGGAAAGTAGGCCATATTTTTCATATTGAAATTCACAACCACACTTTCATTAACAAAGACAACTCATAGTATATTTACAATACTAATCACAACATACTTGTCTCACACCTATCTATACTAAGACAGGGTTTACAAAAGAGATGGGATCTCAGTCCACATCCGGGTTATATTCAAGATCCCTCTCAGGATCGTCTTCTTCTTCAAAAGTCTTTCTCCCCTTCAGGTTCCTCTTCCTTAGCTTCTCCTTAGGGTCCTGAAATGGTTATTCAATAACCAATGAGACCACGTCTCAGCGAGTCCTACCCCCTAAGACTCGATTAGAAAGCCAATACACTATAGGCTGCTTAAACACGGCACGAGTTGGAGGACTTACACCTTGGCCTCGATTCCATCTACATATTAAGACGGGATTCGATAAGCATTCAAACAATCACATCACCGATCGAAGATCAATCGAATCGACCTAGTCGATTTCATATCGATCGGAACTTTCAAGAACTAGTGGCTTTACGGTCCCACCGGCCTCTCAAGAACTAGTGGCTTTACGGTCCCCCCGCCTCTCAACAACTAGTGGCTTTACGGCCCCACCCGACCTCTCCAACCAGGTGGGCTTTACGGCCCCACCCGACCCTCTCAAGAACCAGGTGGGCTTTACTTGGCCCCACCCGACCTCTCAAGAACCAGTGCTTTACTGCGGTCCACCCGCCCCTCTCCATTCAATTTGGGAATAAATCTTAAATTCACTCATAAATTACTTTAGCACCAAATAAAGCTCAAATAAATAAACGGACTGCACCACGACAATCAAAGACGAAATTCCGGCCACCGGCCATCCCTAGGTTGAATTTCCGGAAAAATAAATAATTAAATAATTAATTTCGAAAATTAAATAAATAATTATAAAAATCCAATTTAGGCTTATAATGCCGAATTGGATTCCGAGACAAGCCCGGAAAATTACCGAGACTCGCTCCATAAATAACATGGCATGTCTACTTGCTAATGTCTATTTCTAACCACCTAACATGCATCATTAAGTCTCTAATTTAATTGATCTAAACTAATCTAACCACCTAATTGCATTTAATTAAATCTAACCAACCCCTAAGCATATTTAGCAAACTAAGAAAGCTTTAGTGAGTAAAACTCACTTGACAAAAGCGGAGATCGAATCACCGCAACGGCGACACGACGGCGGCCGAAATCGGATTTTCGACAACACCGGCGGGCTTAGACCGGGCCTTAGGCTTGGCCCAACAAATCTCAGCCCAACTGAGATTTGTTCTTGCTTTTGGGCCAGACCCAAGTTGGGTTGGGCCTGCTGAAATGGACTTGACCAATTAATTCACTTGGATTGGACTGGGCTTGAAGACTGCAGGAGATGGGCCTCAGTAAAATTCTGTTGATGGGCTGCTGGACAAAGACTTCGCAGGCTTCATGGCTGAAGAAGAAGGCCCAAAGAGGCTGCTGGTTCTGTTGAAATCAATTCGTGGGCTTCAATGGCCCAACTGCTGGCTGTTGGACCGAAGACAGAAGCAGCTTCGGTGGCTGAGCTGGGAAGACGCGGCCACGGATTTGCTTCGTGGAAGACCTCGCGGACGAAGGTAGCTGGCAGGCGTTCTTCTTCGCTGAACGCTGACCAAGCTTGGAGACTTGGACCGAATGATGAAGAGAGCCCACGCAGAAGCAGCTTGGACGCGTGGACGGCGAAGCAGCTGCGGCAGTTTTCGTTGGTCTTCGATGGATTGCGGTGTTGGCCGAAGAAGAGGCAGCTGTCGCACGTTGGCTGAGCTAGGGTCAACGTTGGTGCTTCAAGGGATTTCAATGGCAACTCCGTGGGGAAAGAAACGCTGGCAGAGACGTGCGGTTTGGTGGGGTGTGGAGCTGGCGTGAGTGGCCGACCAGCTCGGTGGGATCGTGGCTTCAAGTGGTCAACCAAGAACTTCACGCGGTGGGGAAATTGACCAAGACGTGGGCTGATGAAGACACAAAACACGGAGCAGCTCCAGTGAAGATCCCGTGAGCTGGTTTCTTGGTGGATCGGTCTTCAGTGGACGCTGGGTTGCAGTCGTTTGGTGGGGTGTGGAGCTGGCGTGAGTGGCCGACCAGCTCGGTGGGATCGTGGCTTCAAGTGGTCAACCAAGAACTTCACGCGGTGGGGAAATTGACCAAGACGTGGGCTGATGAAGACACAAAACACGGAGCAGCTCCAGTGAAGATCCCGTGAGCTGGTTTCTTGGTGGATCGGTCTTCAGTGGACGCTGGGTTGCAGTCGTTTACGGGGCAGAGAAGTGGAGTTGAAGAAGACACGCGGAGGAGGCTTTGCTGGGCTGGACTTCGACCGAAAGAAAATGAAGCAGAAGCTGAGACCGCAGAGTTAAAAATGAAGAGGAGCCGTGCGTGAGGAAGAAGATAAGAGAGGGGGCCATCCTGCCAATTTTCCACAAGAAATATCTTCAACAATCAATCTCAGCCAAGATTAAACCTACGCTTCATTAGGGCCACAACAATTACCAACAACTTCACAACTTGGTCAATTTCAAATTTGGGGAGGATGATACGAATTTCACCATTTGACTTCAATTTCTCCAATAAATTCCCAAATGGAGGTCCAATTTCGACGTAGAAAATCCCAAATGATTTTCTATAAATCCCCGACACACAACGGCGTAATCTGAAAGTCCAATTTCCCATTAATTTAGCCAATCTGAACTTTTGCCAATTTCCGCGACGTCCGAACCTAATTTCCGTAACATTTCCCGAACCTCCGAAAAAATCTTTCGAGGCGAGTTGATGCTCCTAAAATTTATTGTGGATGACAAAACTTCAATTTCGAAATCGGACTCGAATTGGTGGTTAATTTTCATTCGGCGCGTTTTTAGCGTGACCTAGACTATCGGGTAGTTTTCGAACTTTTTAAGGCAAATGACCCGTGGTCGATTTTCTTCGAGCCACTATGAACCCACTCGACTCAATGGCGACTCTTGATTGTCGTGAAAATCTCGACTCAAGTACGCACACGTGGTACCAAACGACAGAAAATCAAATTAGTGCCGGTCGACGAGAATTTTCCAATTTAGTGGAGTCACCCACGATCGGCCACACATCTCAGTCGAACCGACCTATCTCTGATCTCAATTCGATCTTTAGCTGTGCAGTAATGACCTCTAGAGATGAACACGGTCGAAAAGTCGATTCTGGTCGAATTCTCAAGTCTATTGCCTTAATATTCTTTAATGGCTTACCCGGCTAGTCTAGTTATCTCGAGAGTGATCGGCTCCGAGAACAACCCTATAGACGCGTCAATGAAATGCCCGGGATTTATTCGGTAGAAGACGGGGTTGAAAATTTGGGATGTCACAACTCTTCCCTCTTATAAAAATTTCGTCCTCGAAATTTAAACCTTACAAGACTTGATTAAAAGGTGGGGTACAATTCTCTCATTGACTCCTCGTCTCCCATGTTGCTCATACGTACCATGGTGTTGCGAACCACTTTGACTAAGGAATAGTCTTTGTACAGCAAAACTTGCTCTTTGCGATCGGCAATGACCGGTCTTTCGACGTATGACACACGGTCATCCACGTCCAATTCTTCAAAATTGAGTACGTGGGTCGGGTCAGGCTCGTACTTCCTCAACATCGACACGTGAAAGACATCATGCACTTGCGCCAATCTTGGCGGCAACGCAAGACGATACGCTAAAGTCCCGATTCTCTCAAGAATCTCAAATGGACCTACGTACCTCGGACTCGGTTGCCTTTCTTACCAAAGCGCGGTTCCCCCATTGGTGACACCTTCGTAAAAACGTGATCACCAACTTGGAATTCCAAAGACCTTCGACGCTTATCCGCATAACTTTTCCGCTTCCTTTCGCTGTCTTTTAATCTGTCTCTCGATCATCGCCACGGCATCTACCGACCGCTGAACCAACTCGGGGCATTATCTTTCTTTCCCAACTTCATCCCACACACCGGTGTTTCGCATGCTCGCCATACAACCCTTCGAATGGAGCCATCTGAATACTCGCGATAACTGTTGTGCAGGCGAATTCTACCCAGATGAAGCCGATCTTCCCAACTTCCCTTGAAGTCTATAACACACGCTCTCAACATGTCCTCGAGGGTCCGTATTGTCCTCTCGGACCGCCATCCGTCCGAGGATGATATGCCGTGCCGAAGCTTTGTACCAAGAGCACTCTGCAAGCTCTTCCAAAAGCAACGAAGAAATCTCGGGTCTCTATCGATGTTATCGTATGCTTAGGCACTCCATGCATTCGAACCACTTGGCGCACATATAGGTCTGCGTGCCTATCCAAACTGAGGTCCTTTCGAACTGCATTAAAGTGAGCCGACTTTGTCAGTCTGTCGACTACTACCTAGATCGAATCATTCCCTCTCTGACTCCTTGGTAGTCCAGTCACGAAATCCATCGTGATATGCTCCCATTTCCATTCTGGAATCGCGAGAGGTTGCAGGAGTCCTCCCGGCTTGCAATGTTGAGCCTTTACTTGCTGACATGTCAAACACTTGGCCACATGCTTAGCGATGTGTGCCTTCATACCCGACCACCAGTAGTGTTGACGTAGGTTCTGATACATCTTAGTGCTTCCAGGATGAACGCTGTAACTGCTACGATGTGCTTCAGATAAAATTTCTTCTCTAAGCTCTACATCGTCAGGTACAACTAATCGTCCTTGGAATCTTAGTGTCCGTCATCGTAAATTTGAAAATCAGCCTTTCTTTTTCTGGCGTCTTCTGAAGAATTCTCTCGTACATCCGGGTCCGTCGGTTGGAGTTGTTTGATTCTAACTTGGACATCCGGTTCAATTCTGAGGGTGGCCATAAAGCTCGAGAGGTGGCTTACCTCAAATTTGAATACCGAATCCCGAGTTCTCTCGATTAAGTTCCACTCCTTAATTAGTATACGAGCCACTAAAGACTTTCGACTTAAAGCATCGGCGACCTTGTTCGCCTTTCTCCCGGGTGATATAAAATATCACCACGGTCGTAGTCTTTCAAACAATTCCATCCATCCGCGCTGTCTCATGTTCAACTCCTTCTGAGAGAATAAATACTTGAGACTTTGATGGTCCGTGAAGATTTGAAACTTTTCCCCGCACAAATAGTGTCTCCAAATCTTCAAGGCAAAGATAATCGCGGCGAGCTCTAAGTCATGCGTTGGATAGTTCTGCTCATGAAGTCTCAACTGGCGGGAAGCGTATGCAACAACTCTGCCATGTTGCATCAGCACGCAACCCAACCCTCTAAATGATGCATCACTGTAGATCTCGAATCCTCCAGGACCAGATGGAATTGTCAGCACAGGTGCAGTAGTCAGCTTTTCCTTCAGCTCTTGAAAACTACGCTCGCACTTGTCTGTCCATATGAACTTCTCGTCTTTCTTGGTGAGCTTAGTTAGAGGCGCTGCTAACGCTGAGAAACCTTCTACAAACCGTACGTAATATCCCCGCCAATCCCGAAAAACTTCTGATTTCTATCAACGATGTCGGTCTCTGGCAATTGATCACGGCTTCTATCTTGCTCGAGTCGACGGAGATTCCTTCTCCGGAAATCACATGACCTAAGAACGCGACACGAGTCAACCAAAACTCGCATTTGCTAAACTTAGCATACAACTGATGCGTCCTTAAAGTCTGGAGCACTAATCTCAGATGATTCTCGTGCTCTTTGTCACTTCTCGAATAGACCAAGATATCATCAATGAACACGATCACAAACTGATCTAAATATTCATTGAATATCCGGTTCATCATATCCATGAAGGCAGCTGGAGCATTCGTCAACCCGAATGGCATCACTGTAAACTCATAGTGACCATACCGAGTACGAAATGCTGACTTAGGAATATCCTCTTTCTTAATTCTCAGTTGATGATATCCCGTTCTCAAATCAATCTTCGAGAACATTGATGCTCCTTGTAATTGATCGAACAGATCATCAATCCTTGGGAGTGGATACTTATTCTTAATGGTCACTTGGTTGAGTTGTCTATAATCGATGCACAAACGCAATGAACCATCTTTCTTCTTTACAAACAAAACTGGCGCTCCCCAAGGTGATGCGCTAGGACGAATAAATCCTTTATCTAATAATTTCGCATCCGAACTTTCAATTCTTTTAAGTCCGTCAATGCCATTCTGTACGGTGCCTTTGAGATCGGCTCCATCCCTGGTGCTAGCTCAATCACAAATTCAATCTCTCTTTCTGGCGGTAGACCTGGCAATTCCTTTGGAAAGACATCTGGAAATTCTTGAACTATAGGAATGTCTTCCACTTTCAGCTCCTCAACTGTCGTATCCACGACAATTGCCAGGTAACCTTGACAACCCTCGTCTAACAGACGAGTTGCCTCTCGTGACGAGATTAAGGAAACCGTGGGTCCTCCTCGATTCCCAACAAACTCGAAGCTCTCACCCTCTATTGGGTCAAACTGAATCGCTTTACGATAACAGTCCATTTTAGCTCTTTGCTTGGTGAGCCAGTCCATGCCAATTATTAAATCAAAGTCATACATGGCTAGGACTAAAAGATCTATTTTCCCCTCTCGCTCACCAATCACTAACTTGCACCCCGAACATCCCAAAGCAAATAACTTTATCTTTCAAGGGAGTAGATATGCACATGGTGACTCCAATAATATAGGACCGACTCCTATCAACTTAACATGCGCTCGGCAATAAATGAATGGGTTGCCCGGATCAAACAAAGCATAAGCGAGGTTGGTCGTTGAGCGAAACCATACTGTTATCACGTTAGCGCGCTTACGCTGACCTTGTGTGATTGCATACACAGTGCCTTGAGCCGGGAGGTCTCACTGTCCTCCTCCTTTGCACGTTCGAGGGGCATACCCTCCGATCCGTCCTCGTGGCGGTGGCGGTGGTAGCTGCGGTTGTCTCCTTGGCCTATTGAGACAATGTCTAGCTATGTGACCCTGTTGGCCACATTCGAAACACACACCCATCCTAGCTGGACATGGTGCTGACCCATGTCGTCTCCCACAAAGGCGACACGGTCCCATTCTATCAGCCATTGGCCTACCGAATCCACCCTTCTTGTTAGGCGGACCTTGGAATCTGTTCCCTAACATCGGCCTCTTCCCTTGCTTGATCGCTTCCCGGTTAACACCAAATCTCGACCCCGACAAGGCAGCTTGTTCATTCAATCCTCGCTCTATCATTTGGGCTCGACGATAAACCTCCCCGTAATCTTTCAAGTCCCATGGTAGTGAGGTTGTTTCAATTCGCACGAAGACCGCTTTTTTTTTGAACTTCCGAGCTTTCTCTTCGGGGTCTTCAATCGGTTTAGGAGCATACCGCGTGGCGATTCTGCGAACTTGACCCCATATTGGTCAAGCTGTCATGCTCCTCATGGCGGAGACGATAGAACTCCTCTATCTTTTGTTCCGAAAGCGGTACTTGAAAAGTACCGATCATTAAAAAGCTCCGAGGAAGGTGTCCCACACTTGGACCACACCTTAGGGAATACTATATCCTTGGCGGATCTCCACCATATATTGGCGTTACCTTGAAGTTGGTATACAGCTAGTAACACCTTTTCCTCTTCATTGCACATCAGAAGTGCAAATGCCTTTTCCAAATCTTGTACCCATAGAGATGCTGCTTCAGGGTCTCCGGTACCCATGAATTTTGGCGGATTCATCTTTAAGAACTGGTCCACTAACTGGTGAACCGGCCTCCCAGTGGCCACAACTCCTGGTAGTCTTTGCGGCGAGGGCGGCGACAGTGCAGCTGCGAGGTGCGGGCAGCTGCGGCAGCATTGGCGGCGGCGTGCTTGGCGGCTTGAACGGCGGCAGAAAAGGCGGCGGTCTGATCTCGGGCCTGTTGCCCCATCATCTCCCGCATAGCATCTAGAGCCTGGTTGATTCCGACAGTCCCTTGCTCACCCGGGGCTACTACCCCAGCACCAACAGAAGGTGGTGCTACTCTAGCCTCTACAACAGGTGGAATCATTCCACTCGCGCTAGCCTGTGCTGGCGCTCGACCACGGCCTCCTCGGGTACCGACTCTAGTCGGCGCTCTCCCGAGTCACGGCCCTCATGGCCCTCTTAGCCAGAGTCCTCGGCTCGATCGCTCATAGTGTCGCTTTAAGAATCGACACCTGCTTCCAATTCAACACTCGAATTAGAAACAGAGCGATTCAAACAACAAACAATTTTAGCACTCAGCTAACACAGACATGCATCAGCATGAATTTAAAGGCCTTTCCTACCAACTATCCCATGGTCAACGCTCCTTATCACTCCAATCTTGAACTTAGCTCTGATACCACAAAAAGGGGATGTCACGCCCCGATCCTCAGACGCGCGCACATCCTTCTACTTGGTCGATTTTAGAATGCGATATCCCAGGACTATGTATCGCCGACCCTTTCTATTTATTAAGCACATGCGGAACGATTATAAATCCCCAGACAATAAAACAATGGGATAGGAAAGTAGGCCATATTTTTCATATTGAAATTCACAACCACACTTTCATTAACAGCACAACTCATAGTATATTTACAATACTAATCACAACATACTTGTCTCACACCTATCTATACTAAGACAGGGTTTACAAAAGAGATGGGATCTCGGTCCACACAGGGTTATATTCAAGATCCCTCTCGGGATCGTCTTCTTCTTCAAAAAGTCTTTCTCCCCCTTGAGGTTCCTCTTCCTTAGCTTCTCCTTAGGGTCCCGAAATGGTTATTCAATAACCAATGAGACCACGTCTCGCCGAGTCCTACCCCTAAGACTCGATTAGAAAGCCAATACACTATAGGCTGCTTAAACACGGCACGAGTTGGAGGACTTACCTTGGCCTCAGATTCCATCTGCATATTAGTACAGTTCAATAGGCATTCAAACAATCACATCACCGATCGAAGCATCAATCGAATCGACCTAGTCGATTTCATATCGGTCGGACCCTTTCAAGAACTAGTGGCTTTACGGTCCCACCCGACCCTCTCAAGAACTAATGGCTTTACGGTCCCACCCGACCCTCTCAAGAACCAGTGGCTTTACGGTCCCACCCGACCCTCTCAAGAACCGGTGGGCTTTACGGCCCCACCCGGCCTCTCAAGAACTAGTGGCTTTACGGTCCCACCCGGCCCTCTCCAAATTCAATTTAGGAATAAATCTTAAATTCACTCATAAATTACTTTAGCACCAAATAAAGCTCAAATAAATAAACGGACCGCACCACGACAATCAGCACGAAATTCCGGTCACTTAGGCCATCCCAGGTTGAATTTCCGGAAAAATAAATAATTAAATAATTAATTTCGAAAATTAAATAAATAATTATAAAAATCCAATTTAGGCTTATAATGCCGGGTGGATTCGAGACAAGCCCGGAAAATTACCGAGACTCGCTCCATAAATAACATGGCATGTCTACTTGCTAATGTCTATTTCTAACCACCTAACATGCATCATTAAGTCTCTAATTTAATTGATCTAAACTAATCTAACCACCTAATTGCATTTAATTAAATCTAACCAACCCTAAGCATATTTAGCAAACTAAGAAAGCTTTAGTGAGTAAAACTCACTTGACAAAAGCGGAGATCGAATCACCGCAACGGCGACACGACGGCGGCCGAAATCGGATTTTCGACAACAGGCGGGCTTAGACCGGGCCTTAGGTTTGGCCCAACAAATCTCAGCCCAACTGAGATTTGTTCTTGCTTTTGGGCCAGACCCAAGTTGGGTTGGGCCTGCTGAAATGGACTTGACCAATTAATTCACTTGGATTGGACTGGGCTTGAAGACTGCAGGAGATGGGCCTCAGTAAAATTCTGTTGATGGGCTGCTGGACAAAGACTTCGCAGGCTTCATGGCTGAAGAAGAAGGCCCAAAGAGGCTGCTGGTTCTGTTGAAATCAATTCGTGGGCTTCAATGGCCCAACTGCTGGCTGTTGGACCGAAGACAGAAGCAGCTTCGGTGGCTGAGCTGGGAAGACGCGGCCACGGATTTGCTTCGTGGAAGACCTCGCGGACGAAGGTAGCTGGCAGGCGTTCTTCTTCGCTGAACGCTGACCAAGCTTGGAGACTTGGACCGAATGATGAAGAGAGCCCACGCAGAAGCAGCTTGGACGCGTGGACGGCGAAGCAGCTGCGGCAGTTTTCGTTGGTCTTCGATGGATTGCGGTGTTGGCCGAAGAAGAGGCAGCTGTCGCACGTTGGCTGAGCTAGGGTCAACGTTGGTGCTTCAAGGGATTTCAATGGCAACTCCGTGGGGAAAGAAACGCTGGCAGAGACGTGCGGTTTGGTGGGGTGTGGAGCTGGCGTGAGTGGCCGACCAGCTCGGTGGGATCGTGGCTTCAAGTGGTCAACCAAGAACTTCACGCGGTGGGGAAATTGACCAAGACGTGGGCTGATGAAGACACAAAACACGGAGCAGCTCCAGTGAAGATCCCGTGAGCTGGTTTCTTGGTGGATCGGTCTTCAGTGGACGCTGGGTTGCAGTCGTTTGGTGGGGTGTGGAGCTGGCGTGAGTGGCCGACCAGCTCGGTGGGATCGTGGCTTCAAGTGGTCAACCAAGAACTTCACGCGGTGGGGAAATTGACCAAGACGTGGGCTGATGAAGACACAAAACACGGAGCAGCTCCAGTGAAGATCCCGTGAGCTGGTTTCTTGGTGGATCGGTCTTCAGTGGACGCTGGGTTGCAGTCGTTTACGGGGCAGAGAAGTGGAGTTGAAGAAGACACGCGGAGGAGGCTTTGCTGGGCTGGACTTCGACCGAAAGAAAATGAAGCAGAAGCTGAGACCGCAGAGTTAAAAATGAAGAGGAGCCGTGCGTGAGGAAGAAGATAAGAGAGAGGGTGGGCCATCCTTGCCAATTTTCCACAAGAAATATCTTCAACAATCAATCTAGGCCAAGCATTAAACCTTGGCCTTCACAGCCCCACACCAACAACTCTCACAACTACCGATTGGTGGTCAAATTTGGGCTGCAGGAGGGGATGATACGAATTTCACCATTTGACTTCAATTTCTCCAATAAATTCCAAATGGAGGTCCATTTCGACGTAGAAAATCCAAATGATTTTCTATAAATCCCCGACACACAACGGCGTAACTCGAAAGTCCAATTTCCCATTAATTTAGCCAATCGAACTTTTGCCAATTTCGCGACGTCCGAACCTAATTTCGTAACATTTCCCGAACCTCCGAAAAATCTTCCGAGGCGGAGTTGATCTTTAAAATTTATTGTGACATGGCCAAAACTTCAATTTACGAAATCGGACTCGAATTGGTGGTTAATTTTCATTCGGCGCGTTTTTAGCGTGACCTAGACTATCGGGTAGTTTTCAGAACTTTTTAAGGCAAATGACCCGTGGTCGATTTTCTTCGAGCCACTATGAACCCACTCGACTCAATGGCGACTCTTGATTGTCGTGAAAATCTCGAGGACTCAAGTACAGACACAGGGTACCAAACGACAGAAAATCAAATTAGTGCCGGTCGACGAGAATTTTCCAATTTAGTGGAGTCACCCACGATCGGCCACACATCTCAGTCGAACCGACCTATCTCGATCTCATTCGATCTTTAGGCGTGCGAATGACCTCTAGAGATGAACACGGTCGAAAAGTCGATTCCCGGGTCGAATTCTCAAGTCTATTGCCTTAATATTCTTTAATGGCTTATTTACTAGTCTAGTTATCTCGAGAGTGATCGGCTCGAGAACAACCCTATAGACGCGTCAATGAAATGCCCGATTTATTCAGTAGAAGACAGGGTTGAAAATTTGGGATGTCACACTGCAAGACCAATCCGACACTTGATTTTCGAAAGAAAAATACTAGAAGTATGAAAAGTTGTGTATAACGCTCACTTTAGTATCAATTTTTTTTTTCAAATCATTTAAGTGTCACTTTTTTACAAAAACGATCTCTTAAGTGTCAATCTTGATTTGGGCCGCCAAAAATCCGATGTTGCCATATTTTATTCATTTCTCAATCTTACGTGACTGCCGGGCGTGGCCAATCAGCATATAACCCTAAACGATATTGTGTAACAGGTTATAAAGGTGATCACTCAAATGCCAGTCATGTTAAAAAATGACTAATTCAATGCCAAAAAAATGGCATCTCATATAAAAATTTTAATTATAAAAGTCACGTAATTTCTTTCTCATCAGAGACACTTAAGTTATTGTTTTTCTCGATTTAGCACTTAAGTGAGCCGACAAAAACTTTTAGCATTAAATATAACGTTATACATAACTTTTGGCATTTTTAGTGTCATTCTCCCCTTGATTTTCGGTGGAATTATGCAAGGTGGAGGTTTTGCCGTGGAACACCAGTCAGGTCGACTTTCCTACGACTTTTTCGATGTGAGCTGTCTTGCTTACCACTGTCGGAGTAAGAAGAAGCACGTCGATGACTTGAATTGAACCCTTGCACTTCTTCAATCAAACGCGTCTGCCAACTGCAACATGCTGACTTTTCTAACTAGCATTGTCCCTGCGGGGTTAAATACGTAACAAGTTTTCATTTTACAATTGCAATAATCTTTTGAAACGAAAACGTGACATTAGCAAGATGTTAATACTCATGTTACGATAGCGTGGGCATTGTGATTGTTAATTAGCAATTCATCTATAACGAAGATGTAAAATGTAATTTGCCCTTTAATATAAAAGTTAGATATCGGGAAAGTGTGTAAAAAGTCCGAAACCTATTTCATTTGTGTCAATTTAGTTCTAAATTTTTGGCTGGATATTGCTGACATAGATGCCGGATGACTTACATGGCACGGTCGATGTTGATGTAGACAACTTTTTAATAATATTTTAATATTTTTCAAACTTTGTTATTTGTTTTCTTTTTCTTTTTTTTTCTTTTCTTTCTCTTTCTTCTTCTTCTTCTTTTTTTTTTTTTTTTCCTTTCTCTCCCTCCAACAGTCATCGGACCTTAGCAATCGACTAGAGCTAAGGGACTTAGCTGGCCTCTAGCTAACGTCACCAAATCCAGCAAGGTCGTGCCTTGTCCAGCCCTTGGCAGGCTCGCCCTCACTAGACGCCATGAGGCTGTGGCCTCGCCAAGGGTTGGGCAAGGCTCGACCTCACCGGGTCGGTGAGGGCCGGCCTAGCCGGCCAACGTGAGGCGGCCCTCACAGCCTTTGGTAAGGGCTCAAGCCTCACCAGTGGTCATCAAGGTTGGCCAGGAGGCCGGTGAGGCCCTCGCCTCGATTGGTCACCGAGGTCTAGTGACTAGCTAGAGGAAGAGGAAGAAAAAAAAAAGAAAAGAAAGAGAAAGGAAAAAAAAAGAAAATTAAATAAAAAATTGAAAATATTAAAATATTATTAAAAGTTGTTCACGTCCAACGTTTACATCGGTAATATCCAACCAAAATTAGCCGAAAAGAACTGAATTAGCACTAGATCAAACTATTTAGGACTAAATTGGCACCAATAAAAGTTTTAGAACTAAATTGGTATAAATGCAATAGGTTTGACTTTTCTAGCACTTTTCTCGTCAAATACCGGTCCAAAATCAGTCTAAAAAAGTATTATTTTGAAATATATACTTGTTCAAACAGCAAAGATTTTGCACTCCTTTTCGGTAAAAGCACCATTTCTAACTTCAAAAAAAAGAAACGATATTCCAACCGCATAAGATGGGACATCGTGTGGAGAAATGGACTGTATTATCGTAACATTGCGATTTGTAGAAAAGATCATCTCAAATACTTGACTTCTCTTGCAACTTTGACCTTTCTCTATGTTTTTCACTTTACACACGGCAGGAATTGGTGATAAAACAGTTTCATTGAGCTTGGACTTCGGTTAGTTTTTGTCTCAATGTGATTGGGAAGAAGATATTTCTTCAAACTCACGATAATTGCGTTCTATGTACTGGAAAGTCAAAAAAAATTAAATGTGCAGAAAAGACTGAAGTTGTCGCCCAAACTTGCCGGTGCGGGCAATTCAGAGATTCGAGGGTAGATTGTGGCCTTGTAGGATAAGGACACAAATGATAATGAACAAAAGTAAAACACTTGATGCTTTGGCTTTCGTTGGCTGACTTGACTATCAATAGTTTCGTCGCAAGTTGCAACTCACAGCCTTGTATTTTTCTCAACTTCCGTGCTCCACATGTCATGACTATTCTTGCATTGACGACATCCACACTGTACACAACTTTTGACGTGTCCTTCTCCCATTGATTTTCAGTGGAATTATGCAAGGTGGAGGTTTTGCCGTGAAACGCCAGTCTGGCCGACTTTCCTACAACTTTTCCGATGACAGCTGTCTTGCTTACCACTGTCCGAAGAAGTAGAAGCACGTCGATGACTTGAATTGAACTCGCGGACTTCTTCAATCAAACGCGTCTGCCAACTGCAACTTGCTGACTTTATGACTAGCATTGTCTCCGCCGGGTTAAATACGTAGCAAGTTTTCTTTTTAGAATTGCAATAATCTTTTGAAACGAAAACGTGACTGTAGCAAGATGTTAATAATCATGATACGATAGTGGGGGCATTGTGATTGTTAATTACTAATTCAACTAACACTAAGATGTAAAATTTTAGCATGTCATATAAGTAGTATTTCTCTTCTTACTAATTCTACAATATAGGAGCGTTTTGCACAACTCTCTCCGATGAGTCACAAGAATCTAATCCAAAATCAATTATACATTTATATTAACTCATAGGTCATATTTATGCAGATAATAATAGCCCTATGATAGAGAAGCATGTCACTTTCTCTTTATTATGTAATTTAGTCTTGAGGAATCTCCTGAAACTCCAGCCTAGAAATGAGCCAATGCGAACGAACACGGGTTAAAGCGTCTGAATTTTTTTCTCAGGATTGGTCCTCAAATGCTTAAGTAAGTGAAGGAAGAAAAATGTGTAAGTTAATGAGTTTAAAAAGGAGAAAATGAGCTAAATACTAGAAACTTTACATGAGTCCGTTGAGCAGCATTTACGGACAAGCTTATCCCGAGGGGCGAGTGGTCGCTAACGTAACATGATATGGTTGAAAGTTTCAACTTGAAACGGGTGGTGGTGGTTTGGTTCGACATGTGTGGACGTTGCCATGACAAGTTGGTGCTTTGGATAAGTGGTTGCTAAGCCACACTGCAAGACCAATCGACACTTGATTTTCGAAAGAAAAATACTAGAAGTATAAAAAGTTGTGTATAACACTCACTTTAGTATCAAAAGTTTTTTTTTTCAAATCATTTAAGTGTCACTTTTCTACAAAAACGATCTCTTAAGTGTCAATCTTGATTTGGGCTGCCAAACATCCGATGTTGCCATATTTTATTCATTTCTCAATCTTACGTGACTCGCTGGTGTGGCCAATCAGCATATAACCCATAAACGATATTGTGTAACAGGTTATAAAGGTGATCACTCAAATGCCAGTCATGTTAAATAGTGACTAATTCAATGCCAAAAAAATACCATCTCATATAAAAATTTTAATTATAAAAGTCACGTAATTTCTTTCTCGTCAAAGACACTTAAGTGATTGTTTTTCTCCAATTTAGTACTTAAGTGAGCCGACAAAAACTTTTGGCATTAAAGATAATGTTATACATAACTTTTGACATTTTTAATGTCATTTTCCCCTTGATTTTCATTGAAATTATGCAAGGTGGAGGTTTTGCCGTGGAACACCAGTCAGGTCGACTTTCCTACGACTTTTTCGATGTGAGCTGTCTTGCTTACCACTGTCGGAGTAAGAAGAAGCACGTCGATGACTTGAATTGAACTCTTGCACTTCTTCAATCAAACGCGTCTGCCAACTGCAACATGCTGACTTTTCTAACTAGCATTGTCCCTGCGGGGTTAAATACGTAACAAGTTTTCATTTTACAATTGCAATAATCTTTTGAAACGAAAACGTGACATTAGCAAGATGTTAATACTCATGTTACGATAGCGTGGGCATTGTGATTGTTAATTAGCAATTCATCTATAACTAAGATGTAAAATGTAATTTGCCCTTTAATATAAAAGTCAAATATCAGGAAAGTGTGTAAAAAGTCCGAAACCTATTTCATTTGTGTCAATTTAATTCTAAATTTTTGGCTGGATATTGCTGACATAGATGCTGGATAACTTACATGGCATGGTCGATGTTGACGTAAACAACTTTTAATAATATTTTAATATTTTTCAAACTTTGTTGTTTTGTTTTTCTTCTAGAGCAATCGACTAGAGCTAAGGGACTTAGCTGGCCTCTGGCTAACCTCACCAAATCCAGCAAGATCGTGCCTCGTCCAGCCCTTGGTAGGCTCGCCCTCACTAGACGCCATGAGGCTATGGCCTCGCCAAGGGCTGGGCGAGGCTCAACCTCGCTAAATTTTGTGAGGGCCAGCCTAGCCAGCCCAACGTGAGGCGGCCCTCACAGCCTTTGGTAAGGGCTCGAGCCTCACCATGGTCATCAAGGTTGGCCAGAGGCCAGTGAGGCCCCTCGCCTCGATTGGTCGCCGAGGTCTAGTGACTAGCTAGAGGAAGAGAAAAAAAAAAAGAAAGAAAGAGAAAGAAAAAAAAAAAGAAAAATTAAATAAAAATTTGAAAATATTAAAATATTATTACAAGTTGTTCACGTACAACGTTTACGTCGATAATATCCAGCCAAAATTAGTCGAAAGAACTAAATTAGCACTAGATCAAACAGTTTAGGACTAAATTGGCACCAATAAAAGTTTTAGAATTAAATTGGTATAAATGCAATAGGTTTATGATTTTTCTAGCACTTTTCCCATCAAATACCGGTCCAAAATCAGTCTAAAAAAGTATTATTTTGAAATATGTACTTGTCCAAACAGCAGAGATTTTGCACTCCTTTTCAGTAAAAGCACCATTTCGAACTTCAAAGAAAAAGAAACGATATTTCAACCGCATAAGATGGGACATTGTGTGGAGAAATGGACTGTATTATCGTAACATTGCAATTTGTAGAAAAGATCATCTCAAATACTTGACTTCTCTTGCAACTTTGACCTTTCTCTATGTTTTTCACTTTACACACGGCAGGAATTGGTGATAAAACAATTTCATTGAACTTGGACTTCGGTTAGTTTTTGTCTCAATGTGATTGGGAAGAAGATATATCTTGAAACTCACGATAATTGCGTTCTATGTACTGGAAAGTCAAAAAATTTTAAATGCGCAGAAAAGACTGAAGTTGTCGCCCAAACTTGCCGGTGCGGGCATTTCAGAGATTCGAGGGTAGATTGTGGCCTTGTAGGATAAGGACACAAATGATAATGAACAAAAGTAAGCCACGTGATGCCTTGGCTGTTGTTGGCTGACTTGACTATCAATAGTTTCGTCGCAAGTTGCAACTCACAGCCTTGTCTTTTTCTCAACTTGCGTGCTCCATCTGTCATGACTATTCTTGCATTGACGACATCCACGTGTCTTAGTATCAAAGATCTTGTTGCCTGTGTATATATTTCACCAGTTGTTTCGAAACAATGTCGCATGCACATACAAAGAGACTCAAGCTGAAAAAGCTTTGTTACTAATCCTCATGGACCTTGCCTATAGAGATCGGGTTTTATCCAGGTTACTCTCATGCATAACTACCATCATTCTTCTATTTGGGAGTGTCCTAGCTTTAGCAAAAACTGGCGTGGACGAGACCGATCGGCTTGCTTTGCTGGAATTCAAGGCCCGAGTGGTCGATCCTGGCAGGGTTTTGAGCTCGTGGAATGATACTGTCCACTTCTGCGAGTGGTATGGTATTGCATGCGGTCATAGACACCGGAGAGTCACGGTATTGGACCTCCACTCCAAGAATCTGTCTGGGGCCATGCCGCCACATATTGGTAACTTGAGCTTTTTGAGGGAAGTCCATCTACAGAACAATAGTTTCAGCTCTGAAATTCCCCCACAATTCGGGCGCTTGTTTCGGTTGCAGAAATTGTTCCTAAATAACAACTCATTTAGCGGACAAATCCCTTCGAATCTCTCCCGTTGCTCTAATTTGCTCTTTCTTCACTTAGGCTTCAATGCCCTCGAAGGAAATTTGCCTACAGAACTCAACTCCTTGTCCAAGCTCCAAGTACTCATACTTGAAGTCAACAGCTTGACGGGAAACATTCCGCTGTCCTTTGGAAACTTATCCTCTCTTCAAGTCTTCACAGTACTGTTAAATAACCTCAATGGTGTGATCCCAGAAACTCTTGGCCAGTTGAGAAATTTAAATGTCCTCGTTCTCGGCGTAAATAAATTTGTCGGTACGATTCCTATCTCAATTTTCAATATATCCACTCTAACATCCCTTGATGCAGCTGAAAACCAATTAGAGGGGGGCTTGCCTAGTGACTTAGGCTTCACTCTTCCAAATCTCAAGGGAATCGGGATGAGCGACAACTTCCTCACTGGACCCATTCCTGAGTCAATATCGAATGCCTCTAATCTTGGTCAAATCGAAATTGTGTTGAACAATTTTACCGGGAAAGTTCCTTCTTTCTCAAAGATGAGAGGACTGTATTGGTTTAGTATTGGCCAAAACAACTTAGGAAGTGGACAATCTGGTGATCTTGATTTCCTCTGCTCTTTAACCAATTCCACAAACTTGGAAATACTTTCCATAGAGAGCAATGCTTTTGGAGGACCAATCCCTGACTGCATCGGTAACCTCTCTATTACCCTTTTGCAGTTTGGGTTAAGTTACAATAATATTTCTGGAACCTTACCTTCTGGAATTGGAAATCTCATCAATTTGGAGTATCTACATATGTGGGGCAATAACATCTCAGGAGACATTCCTTCGGAGATCGGAAATCTGAACAAACTGAAGGATTTGGATCTCAACCAAAATAATTTCTCAGGGCAAATACCAGAATCCATTGGCAATTTGAGGAAGTTAATCAAATTGAACTTGAAGAGCAATAATCTCCAAGGCTCAATACCGTTGTCTCTAGGAAACTGTCAGAATCTATTGCTCTTAGACCTTGCGACCAATGACCTTAGCGGTTACATACACTCAGAAATTATGAGCCTCTCATCTTTGTCGATTTATCTCGACTTGTCTCAAAATAGCTTGATTGGGTCCCTTCCAGCAGAAGTTGGAAACTTGAAAAATCTTGGCGAATTATATCTTTACGAGAACAAATTATCTCAGCAGATTCCAAGCAGTATTGGTAGTTGTGTATCTATGCAACGTCTATTTTTGCAAGACAACTTCTTGGAAGGGCCTCTCCCATTGACTATGAGTTCCATGAGAGGCCTTCAGGTTATGAATGTTTCCAACAACCGACTTTCTGGCCAAATCCCAAAATTTCTAGGGTCACTGAATTTGACGAATTTGAGCTTATCTTATAACGATTTCGAGGGTGCATTGCCTATAGGAGGAGTTTTCAAAAGTGCCATTTCAACTTCAGTTGTTGGAAACAAGAAACTTTGCGGGGGGCTACCTAATTTTCAACTTCCACCTTGTGACTACAAAGAGACAAAACAAACGGGAATAAGCAAAACTGCAAAAATTCTCATATCCATGGCCTTTGCTCTCGTAGGAGTAACCTGCATACTTTCTTTGTCATACTTCTTTTGGGGTAGACACAATAAGAAAGCATCAACATCAAGCTCTTCTAAAGATGGGCTTTTGCAAGTTTCTTATCACAATCTACTGAAAGCGACGGGTGGATTCTCCTCCACCAATCTGCTTGGTGTGGGCAGTTTTGGGTCCGTGTATAGAGGAATTCTTGATCAAACCCAGTTGATTGTGGCCATCAAGATTCTTGACCTTACTCGTCATGGAGCTTCCAAGAGCTTCATAGCTGAGTGTGAGGCCTTGAGAAGAATCCGACACCGTAATCTTGTGAAGGTAATCACGGCATGTTCTGGGTTTGATTTTAATGGCAATGATTTTAAAGCACTAGTCTATGAATTCATGTCGAACGGGAGCTTGGATGATTGGTTGCACCCAACTACATCGCAATATACAGCCAGAAGCAAGTTGAGTCTACTTGAGAGAGTAAACATTGTCATTGATGTTGCTTGTGCACTAGATTATCTCCATCATCACTGTGAAATGCCAATAATTCATTGTGATCTTAAGCCAAGCAATGTCCTTCTCGACAATGAAATGATTGGACATATAGGTGATTTCGGCCTTGCTAGGTTCCTCCCAGAAGCAACACATAAGTTACTAGTCGATCAATCTAGCTCTATTGGAGTAAAAGGATCTTTTGGCTATGTGGCTCCAGGTAATGATGCAGAAGTTGTGCCTTTGAGTTTATTTCCTTATATCGAACACGCAATTGGAGACTAACACTTAGACAAAAATGCATAGGCATAAAACATCACCGAACTATTTTTCAATCTCAATTATTCAATATGCATCACTATGCTCTCTATTGACTATTGTAGAGTACGGTGTGGGAAGTGCAGTAACCACAGAAGGGGATGTGTATAGCTTTGGTGTCCTTGTTTTGGAGATGTTCACAGGCAAGAGGCCGACCGATGACATGTTTGAAAATGGGCTGAACCTTTATGGCTTCGCAAAGGCAGCTCTGGTAGACAGAGTGGAAAAGGTAATCGATCCTGTTCTACTTCAGGAAAACCACGAGGCGGAGAAGAGACAAGCCGTCGCTCTGAATGGAAAGAACAAAAGCTGGTTCAGTACTTTGGAGTGTTTGGCTTCAATCATCGAACTAGGAGTCAATTGCTCTTCCGAGTCTCCAAAAGAACGAATGGACATGGGCAATGCATTGACTAAACTCCAAGGAATCAAGAAGAAACTTCTTGAGTTCATCGCCAATGCCTAGTTGATGTAAAATCTGAACTTCATATAGAGTCATGTGGTCTTCATGGTCATTGCTTTGTCTAGACTAGGACGTGGAATTTGGCCAAATTTGGCCATTCGTAGACAATTTGAATCTGGGGAGAGCAAAACTACAAGTGATGGAGACTATTGGCTTAGCAACCCAAGGAAGACCAAAATATTTTATGTTGTTTCAAGCAAAAGATCACCGTCCTTCAGCTGTGTGAAAAATAAATGTACTTTGTTTTGCTTTAGCATAAAAGATAGAAATGTATCCTGTTTGAGAGTTGCACCAAGAAAATGTAATAAAACGAAAAGCCACAATAGCATGGCTCCTAATATAAGTACCTCCAGACATCTGGTAATATCGAATTTTGTCTTGCTCTCTTGCAAACTTGGCCTTTTTGTTTTGGCTTTTAAAACAGAACGAAAAAATATGACTTCCTCTAAAAGTTAAATAATGTTCAAATTTATAAAAGCTTACGAAAAAAATATGTGATTACATATATCGATATTTGTTAATCTTACATCCTTAAATAAAGCCAGAGTTGAGAGAATGTGAGTTACTATGATCTCCACATGGCAAACTTTACCTCTATGATTGCCATGTGGCAATCCATATGGCTTATGTGGGTTGAATAGTCATCTACTGGCTTATCCATTTTGTCTTCTCATAAATGTAAAGAGAAATAAGGCGTTAAATGATCTCTTGTGTGGGTGGAAAGAATTGCAGGAGAACTGGCTTTCATCATCTTTTGTGGTGACATTTGAACCAAGCGTGTTTTTTCCTGTTTCTTCTCTAACGTTGGACAGCTACAAGCATCTGCCGCCAGCGTCAATCTTAGAACCGAGACAGCAATTGTATGGCCTGTATCTGAAGCCAAGGCTGGACCTAACTGCCGAAAAGAGTTGGGAGAAACACTTGCAAAACACTTGACAAATTATGGCTTAAGTCTAACCCTCAAAGTAAGCTGTTTTATTCACCATCTGCTTGTTGCGGTTGAATGAGGTTTGGCTGACATTCGTGAATATCATTGCCACATATAACATACCTTTTATCACTTACTTCCTGTGTTGATGACTCCATCTATTAGTTGGAAGTACAAGCTTTTATATCTCTTTGGCTTGTCACTGGTATATATTACAAGTCGGGGTTTACTCAATTAAGGTACGGTCCCTTGTCATTAAAAAAAAAAAAAAGGTGGAAGGTAAATTAACAAGGAAGGAGCTGTGGGGGATTCCTGTAAAAAGTTTTCTTTGATCAACTGGCAACTTTAGGAGCTTTTGGGTAATCTCGATCACAATTAAACCAAGACTAGAGTTGTCGCTAGTTCACAGATGTTGCCTGCCAAATTATGCCAGCCCTTGAGTTGTTACATTAGTCCAACATGGTGCTTGCAATAACTATACCTTTCCTATCTCATCTCAACTCAAGTTTCACGTCATTGATCAGCCTTGGCTTTATGAATCTCTGTTGCTCATTGAGATTAGTTCAGTAATTCTTACATCCACTTTGCTCAACATGGAGGCTGAATCTCTGTTGCTCATTGAGATTGGGATTTAACAAACCACAGAATGCCACCATCAGGTGATATAGCAAATACTGTACTTATTTAAGTGTTGATATTTGGCAGTCACTATGCATGACAGGAGAGGACTTAATAAAAGTTTATAGTTCTCACTAAACTTATGCATAGTATTAATTTTACTATCTGAAACTCTACGAAGCTAGCTAGAAAAAAAGGGGCAAATTGTGAAGGATACGATATGTGCCTTTTGCTAGCTTTTCTGATGGAAGAACCACGTTCGTTGTTATGGTGACTGAATTGAGGTCCCAGATTTGACTGAACAATTTAAGTTGATACATAGCGTTAGTCTCCGAGAGCCCCTGTTGCTAATTCTTGCTGAACACTTAGATGCGGGTCCCTAGTTGAATTTGAATAAAATATCTCTTATGGTAGTTTTAGAGGCTAGTAGTATTGCTTTTAAATGGATCAGAGTTGATACTGTGTTCATTGGCTGAACTCACCGAGTTTTGGATTGGTGCTCTTTTCTAAAAATTGCCTTTGTATCATCTATTTAAAAAATTGAAGACTCTTATTATAGAAAGCCGACACAACAAATCTAGTAATGGAAAATGAGTGAGTAGTTGTATTTTCCATTGTGATCTACTGTGGGTCCCCTGTATTTTGTAATTTGATTGGTAAGGTCTAGTTCAGTGAGCATGGGCTACAACTGCTCTAGCATTATGGTTAGTTTGTATGCTTAGGATCAATTAACTCTAGAAATCTAAGCTCCTCATTTTTTGGAACATGAGATGCTTCTCTGCTGCAATTTCATGAAATTTCATTTGCTATTATTACAATCCTTGATATGATAATGCGGTGATAAAGTAAGCATATTAACACCGTATTAACATAACTGCAAAAACCATCCTCAATTCTGCTTTTCATATCAAATACCCTCAATTCTGCTTTTCATATCAAATACCCTCCTAACATTTCAAAATCTACATTATGCATCTCCCCTACCTAAATTGGCCTATTTGCACTTATGCACACCTGAGATCTACACCCAGAAAGTGAGAATGATAATCGTAGGTTTTGAAATGTGAGAATAGGGTGTTTGATATGAGGAGCAAAGTCAAGGATGGTATTTATAATTTTCCCTGTCATGATACAAACTAAATGCAAGAAAATATTGTTAGTGCGGATGGTGGTTGACAAGTTCTCTGGACGCTCTCGTGTTTTTGGTTTTGTAATTTTTTATGAGCAGCAAGCAATGGATGAGGCTATTAAGGCTATGATGGGATGGACTTGTATGGGAGAGATATCATTGTGCAAAAATCTCAGCCTCAAGGTTTAGGTAGAGATAGAGATGGTGATCGTAGTTGTAATCATGGTCTTAATCGTGGCCCTAATAGGGACTATGGTGGTGGAGGTAGAGGTGGAGGTAGAGAGTGCTTGTGGCAAGCCTGGGCATTTTGCAAGGGAGTGTCCTAGTGAAGTGGGCGGAGTAGGTAGGTATGGGGGGAGGGATGACAGGTATGAGGTGGAGGACGTTGGTGGTGGGCACTATGGTCCTGATCGAAATGGTGATCGATATGGTGGGCGCAACAGGGTTAGTGGTACTGGAGGAGGATCAGGAAATGACCGCTATAGTTGGACCGATCTGGTCCTTATTGTTAAAGCTAGTACAAACACCTGGAGGAGGGTGAATAGGTGTTTAAAAGAATTTTTGAAATATAAAATAAATTTTTGAACAAAGTGTGAGAACCAAACAAAATCTGATAAATAAGTCACCACACTTCTGATAAATATTCAGAATCAGATAAGAGATGGAATAGATTTTTTGCGATACTTAAAAAAATGCAACGGATTTAAAGAGTTAAGGAATGAGAAAATTGCACATGAGAGTTATAGTGATTCGACTTAGATTAAGCTTACGTCTACTCTCCCACACTAACAACCTTCTTGCTAGAATTCACTATAGCATCAATAGAAAAGTATAATTTTTTTGAGTGCAAACACTCAATGGAAGATTCATTTTCTCTCACTAAGTCACTCTTCTTGTGATTTTCTTTTTTGAATACAATTTGTAAGAACCGTCGATGAAGAACAAGTGGTTGGAAATGCTTCAAACTTTGGAACTTCAATTTTCACGCACTATCTCAAATAGACCGAATGACCTCCTTAAATACTCCTCAATGCCTTACTAGTCATTGGCATTTTTCCAGATGAATTTGTTCCGATCAATCCATTGGATGAAATTGATTAAGGAAATCTTATAGCCGTTTGAAGATTGAGATAAAAATCTGTTGATTTTGGTCGTCCATACAATCATAATCTAGATTTCCATAATAGATGCTTCTCAAAAAAGAACTTGTCTTCAAGATTGATTTCATCAATTTGTGATTGATTCCATTAATGTATTTATAAAAGGTAAGTGAGATTTTTTGCTAGAGAGCCAGATATTGAAGAATAAATTCCTATTGTATTCATTTTGAATCCTTATCGCAAGATCAATAAATCTATGTCTGATTTTTATCTTTGTTCTAGACACGTTTCAATCTAGATTGTGTCAAAGTGGGAATACTTCTGAAATAAATAGACTTTGGCAAGAGTCTGCAATATAACTTCAGAAGTATTCTATTCTTTAAAATAAGAATAAGAGATAGAAAGTTTTGTCAACTTCAAAACTTGGTAAGAGTTTTAACACCTATGAATGTTGCAGTCAGGAAACTTTCATTCAGGGTCGAAAGAATACTCCTTATAGGTATGCACACAATTGTTTCCAGCTATAGTAAAGCAGTTGATTCTGTGCCGATTGAAAAATATTTTGTGCTTGTACCAGAGTTTTTGGATGTACTACTGTTACTTGCTGGAGGTGTCCAAAGTCTCTTCTACTGCACTGCTCTTTTTGTTCTCTAGGCGGACAAATCTGCTTGATCAGTCTTTTGATGTGTGAACTTTGGCTAAAAGATTCAACTGTTCAATGTCCGTGCATGCGCTTGACTTGATGTTTTGGTCTAATGGCATTGTTTGCTCGACTTAAACAATCAAATTTGGCCTTACTCTATGAATGCTATGATGGGTACTGGATTCTCTTTCGCTTACATGCTTTAGCAATTGCAAATGCATCTGAGATCAATCTTGGTTGATTTCTTCATTTGCTTTCACGACTATGGACTGTGGACAACTTTTTGGTGCCTAGATGGCTTGTTTATGAACAGAGCGAGAGATTCACTGTGGAAGTAATGCCTTTTCTCTTTGCAAAAGAGAAGCTGCCTTATAAATAAGTGCCTTTTTTTTTTCTAAAATATTTCAAATGTCTTAACTTTTTGAAAAGGCGTTAAGCAGGTAAACAATATGTTTTCTCATATGCATTTTGTGTGAGCTTTCTCTCCAAGCCTTTGGCATGATTCTTGGCTGTTTGTGGTGTTTTGATACACGATCCTGTCACTTTCATGTTATAGGATGTGGTTTTAGTCTTAAAAATTCTGAAATGTCCTTTTTTTGTCAAGAAGCTATTCCTTTATGCAATTAACTCTATATAATTCCGTCTCCCCTTCCGCACATTGTACTAATGGATGAGTTCCTTTCTCAGTAGAACGTTATCTTTTGGAAGGGTGAGAGGCAAATAGGACTTAGAAAGATTCGAACTCAGGATGTCATATTCTGATACCATGTGAGATTTTGTGACCAAATCTTATGGGAAGCTTTGGCAAGCATGTCAATTTGATTTGCATCATCTTCTTCCTAGCGATGTCCTGTCTCTGGTCAGCATCTTCAATGGAAGATTGCTGGTCCCTGTCTCCACCGCGTGAATGGTGCTGCTATCTTGTTAGATGTCACCGGATAAGTTTCCCTTTCAGGTGTAGTGACCGCTCTTCCTTTAAATCGGCAATGTTGCTAACAAACACATGGTTCTTTTCGCTTGGGCAGCTGTGCGTGCATTGACTTGCATTTCTGCACTAATGATCTTCACCACGCACTTTCCGCCAGTCATTTGTGATTGATCATGTATCTTCCCCTTATTCTTTTAGAAGTTGTGTTTGCCCCATCTAAAATTGATACTGGGTTTGATACTCTTGGAATAAGCAAAAACCAGATATGATCATCTCATTTTCAGTTTTTCGCTTTAGTTACTTGGTTAAGGTTATTGTGCATTGTTAATTATGGCTCTGTAAATGAATATTTTCTTTTCCCGTTGCTTGTCAAAATATTTGGAGATCAAATTGGCAATATGTGCTCGGCAGGGAAGGGTTAACTATTCTTCCTTGTTAGAATCAGAGAGGAATTTTTCAAAAGTATCGATTAATTTTCAAGTAGAGTTTGACAGTACATTCTATCAATTTTCTGTTAATCCATGTGACTTTCTTCATATGGTTTTTTCTTTAATCTCAGCGCTAATCCTGTCACGCCCCAATCCTCGAACACGTGCCCATCCCTCACCTGGTCAATTAATAGTAACGTTCCAGGACGCATCGCCAACCCCTTTCATTTTAATACGCATGCGAAAGCATATAAAAATCCCCAAACAATAAAACAATGGGATAGAAAAGTAGGGTTATATTTTTCTCAACTGAAAAACCACAACCACACTTTTATACAAGACAAACCTCATAGTATATATGATAATACTATTAACAAGTTAGATCTATCACGTCAGATCACAACTCAGAGTTTGCAAAACAAGGTAGGGTCTTAGTCCTCATCCAAGTCATACTCTGGACCATCCTTGGGATCCTCCTCGAACTCCTCCTCCGGTTGCTCATCAGGGTCCTCCTCTTCGGGTTCTTCCTCCTCAGGTTCCTCCTGAAATGTTGTCCTACAACCGGGATGAAACTATGTCTCAGCAAGTTCTACCCCCTAAGACCCGATTAGTAAACCAATACGCTATTCGGGCCGCCTATGCACACACGGGTCAGAGGACTTACCATGGTCTCAGATTCCACCTGCATATTAGTATAATTCAATAGACACCCAAGCAATCACATTACAAATCGATATCTCGATCAATCGACCTAGTCGATTATATGTCAGTCAGACCATTTACCGATCATTTCCATTCATACTATACAACTTCCAATATAGTCAACAACTGCACTCACAAGAGCCCCTTGGTTGACCGCAACAGCCCACGCCCACGCACGGATCAGTCACCAGCAACACCATCCACCAAAGAAGAAATCTCCACGCGTCTTCTCCCAGCAGCAACGTCCATGTCGTCTCTCCCTTGTCACACAACGCCAGCTCCTCTGATTCTGCTTCGGTTTGCAGCATTCAACCCAGCGAAGTCGCACGTCACCGAGCCATCTTCCCTCGTGTCTTCAGCCCAGCTTTCAACAGCAACAAATCGGCCCATCTCTAGCAGTCCTCAAGCTCAGCGAATTTCAGTTTAACTGGGCTCAAAAGCCCAGCGGTTCAGCCACTTAAATTCCAGCCCAGTTCGGTCTTTTCTTCAAGCCAACTCAGCATTTCCAAGCCCACATCAATTGAAGCCCGCGAAGCAGCCCAAGCCTAGATCAAGCCCAATCCAAGTCAATAACAAATCTCCATTTGGGCTGAGATTTGTTGGGCCAATTCCAGGCCCGGTCCAAGCCCGTCAATGTCGCCGCGAGCCCAATTTCGACCGATGTTGCGTCGTCGTCGCGATATTCCAATCTTCGCTTTTAACAAGTGAGTTTTGCTCATTAATCCTTGCTTAGTTTGCTAATGATGCTTAAGGATTGATTAGTGTTAATTGAGTGTGATTAGGTGGTTAGATTACTTTAGATTAATTAAATTAGTGTCTTGTCAATGCATGTTAGGCAATTGATTAGTGTAATTAGCAAGTAGAGACGTGCTAGTAATTATTGAATGCGACTCAAGATTTTTCCCGATCCGATTTGGCTTTTAATTAGGCATTACAGGCCTAAATTGGATTTTTAGTATTTATTTATTAATTTTCGAAATTATTTATTTATTCATTTATTTTTCAGAAATTAGGTAGGGATAGCCGACGACCGGAATTTTATGCTAATTTTCGTGGTGTAGTCCGTTTATTTATTTGAGCTTTGGTTTGTACAAATTGATTTAATTGTAGATTTTTAGGATATGTTCCCAAATGAATTGATTTGGAGTATTTGTTGAGGAACAACTGGGTATCGGTTGTTAGTATCAGAAATAGATTGGTGAGCCATGAGGAATAGCGGAATTTATGGAATTGGAATAATGGTAGGATGTATATCACCTTGGCGAATATGGTGCCTTAGAGAAGGCACGTGGGCTCGGTGAGTTGATCTATCACTTAGAAGAATGCACGTGGGCTCGTTGATTGAGTATGGCATCTCGAAAGGGCACGTTGGCTCGGTGATTTGATGCATCACTTGGAGAATGCATGTGGGCCCAATGATTAAGTATGTCATTTTGGCGAATAAGTCGCCTTAGAGAATGCACGTGGGCTCGATGACTAAATATCCCATCTTGGAAAATGAACGTGGGTTCGTTGAGTAGGTACGTCGTCTTGGAAAAGGCACGTGGGCTCGGAGACTTGGTACGTTGTCCTGGAGAATGCACGTGGGCTCGACGACTTGATATTCCATCGTGGGGAATGTATGGTATTGAGTGAAATGACCGGGGAATGGTCCGAATGACATGTAATCGACTAGGTCGATTGATCAATAATTCGATCTATGTTGAATAATTGGGCGCCTATTATGAATTGTATCGATATGCAGGTGGAATCTAAGACCAAGGTAAGTTCTCTGACCCGTGTATGCATAGGCAACCCAGATAGCGCAATAGTTTACTAATCGAGTTTTAGGGGGTAGAACTTGCTGAAACGTGGTCTCAATGGTTATTGTATAACCATTTCAAGTCCCTAGATGGCAGTAACTCCACCTCCTCATCCTCCTAAGTATTTTGGTATTCCAGAGGAAGTCATAGAGATAGAGACTCACTTCCCGATACATCCTCACCCTGAAGGACTGGAGTATGTCCTGGTTTAGTCGACCGTCTAGATTGACATAGGAAAAGATGCCCTGAGGCCCCACAAGTATCGATCATGGTATCATGAATACCATGATGGGCGAAGAGTGGGTCCCATGCTGAAAACTGATGTGCCTATGTTCGTCCTGGAGGAGGCATTCGGGAAGGGGACAACTGACCATAAGGATGGGTCGGTAGTGGATGCAAAGGACCCAAAGCTCAAGAGCAATCCTGAGTCACTCGTATACTCAGCAGCAGGGTCCAACTAGAGCATGCCAGAAGAAGGGGAGATAGTTGAGGAAGATGAGGGACAAGAGGAGAACTAGGAGTGGGAATGGCCAGAGGTAGAAAAGCCTGAGAATGAGGGATCAAAGGAGGATTACCTGTTGGAGAACCCTGAAGAGGAGGAACAAGAAGAAGACAAGGAGCTGGAAGAAAATGAGCTTAGTGAAGAGGAATTTGAGGAGGATCGGGATGATGATCCCAAATATGACCCAAATGAGGACTGAGATCCCATCCTGTTTTGCGAACCTTGTGTACTTATGGATAGGTGTTAGATCATACCTATGTTAATAATATTGTAGGATACTATGTTGTGTGTTGTATGAAAAGTGTGGTTATGGTTTTCAGATGTGAAAAAGATGGCCTTACTTTTCTATCCTAAATTTTTTATTGTCTGGGGATTATTATATGCTTCTGCATGCGTATTAAAATAAAAAGGGTCGACGATGCATCCTAAGATGTTGCTATTAATCGACCAAGTGAGGGTTGAGCACGTATTTGAGGATCGGGGCGTGACAGAAGATGACAAAATAAATCAAAGTCTCCTAATGTGTTTAATGGTTGAGTAACGGACTATGCAGATGATAGAATGTGTAAATGATTTTATCAAAGTCTATACTTGAAAGAACCGGAAGACAGACTCTATGCTGAAGCTGAATATGTTCAAACTGTATCCAAACCTTAAAGCTAAATCTGTTCAGAAGCGGAATATGTTCAGACTTACGTCCAGATTGTAAAGTCTATTGTACTCAGACTCTACTTCAAACAGAACACTCTCAGACTTTACATCCAAAACGAGACACAAGTCCAGAATGTGACAAGGTCCAGAACGAGACACTAGTTCAAAACGTAGCAGATTCAGAACAAAACAACTTAACAGAACGTAATACAAGCCCAAATGTATAACGGCTAGTAATCTGGTTTAGATTCTACATCAAGATAAATTTGATTGACTCAATCTAATTGATTGACAATTGGATCTTGAAGACAAGAACTTTCTATACAAAGAAGCTCTACTTATGGAAACCAAGATTCTGTTTGTATGGGCAATCAAAATTAATTTGGGATTCCACTTTTGTCACTCAACAACTACTAAATCTTCTAGATACAGATATGTCCAATGGGAAAATTGGAAGACGGTCCTCTAAGATACTGTCCAACGGCTAGTTTGAAAGTAGAGAATATTTAAGGAGATCAAGGACCGATGAACAAGTAAGAGACGGAGCGTAGAATTTATAATTCCAAAGTCTGAGTGACCTTCGATCATACACTTGTCTCTCGTGAGCTTAAACGTTTGTGATCATGAGAGAATACCAAAAAAGTGACTTAGTGAGATAATGTGATCTACCACTAAGTGTTTGCACTCAAAGTTGTAATCTCTTGTTAATTGCATAATGGAATCCAGCCAGAAGGTTATTAGCATGGGAGAGTAAATGTAAGCTTGATTTAAGCAGAACCACTATAAATTTTGTGTTATTATTCTCTTCCCTAAACTCCTTTATTTTGTTTGTAGTTCTGTTTAACTGCTAAAATCTGAAATCGCTCAAAGTCTGTTGCTCTTCAAACTTAGTTTCAAAAGAAAAATATTTTTATTACTCTTTGTGAAAATTGTCTTCACACCTATTCACCCCCCTCTAGGTGTTCATACTAGCACTTTCAATTGGTATCAAAACCAAGTGCTCGTTTTATTAAAGTGATTTTACTTTTGAGCTAAAGATGTTTAATGGCTAGTATTTTGGCACCAGGACTTATGGAAGAGCAAAGCAACACCAAGCCACCCTATTTCGATGGAAATGAATACAATGTTTGGAAAAACAAAATGAAGGCATTCCTAAGATCCAAAGATCTCTTGTAATGGAATGATGTGGAAAAAGGAATCAATCCAACTGCTGCGTCTACATCAAATAAGAATGGCAAAAACAAAAATGTTAGAGAAAATTCCTTAATTGTTTTGAAGTTGACAAAACATTTCCAAAAGTCTAGTCTGAAGACTTGCAGACTCAAGTGTTATAGTTTGAAGAACTCCAGACTCTACCGTCAAAATTTGAAGACCACCAGACTTTATTCTTAAAATCTACCCTCATTGACAGTTTCCAAACTGAAGAATGAAGACTTATCCTGATGCAAAATTATCTTCAAGGATTTGATTCGTATGGTTTTGGAAGTCCTTATGGCTGGATATAACACCTTATGATCAATTATCTTTATTGGTATCAATTCGGATAATCAAATTTTTAAAATGCAAAGTATACTTGGAAGGTTCTACTTATGGAAACCAATATCCTAATTGTATGGGCGAGCATGATTGATGGGCTTTCATCACATTCCTAAAACGACTTGAGATCTCCTTGATTGATTTTGTCCAATGGGTAGATTGGAAGAACTCCTTTAGAAAGTGCCAACGATCGTGAAGGTATGGAGGAGTATTTAAGGCAGACCCTCTAGTTGTTCAATAGAGTGCATGAAAAAAAAAATCAAAATCTGAAGCTTTCTAGTTCTTTGCTACTTCATTTGACGAGCTTAACTTGTACTCAAAAGAGAGAGCAAACACTTGTGAGACTTTGGAAGAGTGTAGTAGAGCTTCTACACTGTAAAGTCAAGGACGTGAGACTGTAAAATCTCTTTTGATTCTTAGTGGAATCCAGCCAGTAGGCTGTTAGCGCAAGAGAGTTGACGTAGGTATGATCTAAGCCGAACCACCATAAATTTTGTATTTCTATTCTCTACCCAGAACTCTTTATTCATTCATAAATTTAGTTAGTTGCTGAATTTGCTCTAGTCCATTACTTTGAAGATTCAAGTTCGAAAGAAAAAAGTATTTATAAACGTTTTTGCAAAAATTTCTTTTAACACCTATTCACCCCCTCTAAGTGTTTGCACTAGCCCTTACAATTTGTATCAGAGCTTGTTGCTAATTTTATTGAAGTGTTTTTACTTCTAAGTTAAAGATCTATAGCTAGTATTTTGGCTCCAGGTTTGGTTGAAGAATAAAGCAACACCAGATCTCCTTACTTTGATGGGAATGAATATAATGTGTGAAAAACAAGATGAAGGTATTCCTAAGATCAAAAGATCCCCTGGAATGGGATGTAGTAGAAAAAGGGATCAATCCCAAAGTTACATCAACTTTAGAAAGAGGAAAAGAAATTGCAGATGCTGGTGAAATGACACAAGAAGAATTAACCAAAAAACAAGCTTTTGATGCTAAAGCTATCTATTCCTTATATTGTGCTTTATCTCCCTCTGGGTATAATAGAATTTCATCTTGTGAAACAGCAAAAGAAGTCTAGGACAGGTTGCATGTTACTTATGAAGGAACTGATCGAATTATAAAAACAAAAATCAATATTCTACTCGGACAATATGAAGCCTTCAAGATAAAGTCAGGAGAATCCATCACTGACATGTTCAGTCGTTTTACAAAAACTATAAACGGCCTAGCACATCAAGGACAACCAATCTCAGGACCAATGAAGGTCAATAAGTTGCTACGTGGACTCTCCAAAGACTGGAATCACGTGAAGACTTCAATAAGAGAAACCCAGCAGATCATGCCTCTTTCTATAGACGAATTAGTTGGCACACTTCAATCATATGAAGTGGAGCAAATCAATTAGGAAGAAGATCCTAAAGGTAAGAAGTCAATTGCTTTAAAATCTAATGATGATTCTAATGATACGGATTCGAGAGGATAACATGGACGATGAAGAACTAGCACTCATGATAAGGAAATTCAGAAAATTGAATAGAAAGGGAAGAAGATTCAACCAAAAGAAGCAAGGCACTCAAAAATTTCATAACAAATCAACTAAGGATGATGAAGTCAACAAAGATGTGATTTTTCAATGCAAGAAAAATGGGCACATCAGACCCAATTGCCTTTTGTTGAAGAAAAAGAATGGAAGAATTGAGAAATACAAAAAGGCTCTCAAAGCAGAAACATAGAGTGATACTGAATACGAAGAAAGTGATGAAGAATATCACAACATATGTCTAATGGCAAATTCAGAATCGGACTCGAGACTCTTAAACTGATTCAGACTCAGACTAAGACAAAAATTTCGAGATTAGCAACTTAAAATCTCCTGTTAAAGTCTCAAAATATATAGATGAACTTTGTCTTAATCTCAAAACATCTCTTAAAAGGATTTTCGAACTGAAGAGGGAGAATTCTAAACTGAAACAACAAGAAATATTTTGGAAAGAAAAGTTTGAAAATTTGAATAAAAGTTTTGTTGATTTGAAAGAAAATGCAGATTCTCTTTTGAAAGAAAATACCTTTTGAAAGAGGTCATTTCAAATATCACAAAAATGTTTTCAAAATGATTTGAGAAGCTGGAAAAAATTCTTTCAGTACAAAGACCTTATTTCAACAAATCTAGTTTGGCTATGACTCCAGAAACCATTCCTCTAATTGATTTTCCAAAAGTAAAGGAAAAAATCAAACAAAGACCTACAAAAATATTTTACAGAAATCACTTTCAAAGAGTTTTTGCAAAACCTGTTGGCCGAAGTGCTCTCAAATGTTCAAAATGTAACAGCTCAGAACATTTTGAGAATGAATGTCCCGAGGTTTGGAGACCTATTAAGAGGGATTGGGCAAAAACTGTTTTTATCACTAACTCCCCTGGACCCAAGAAAATGTGGGTACCAAAGAAAGCTTGAGTTCTTTTTATAATTGCAGGTCATTATAAAAAAGAATATCAAATGGTATTTGGATAATAGCTATTCGAGACATATGACGGGAGATTCAAGTTGTTTTATAAAACTTGTTCATATAAATGGTGGAAAAGTTTCCTTTGGTGGAAACAACAAAAGAAAATTAGTTGGATGTGGAACTGTGAAAATTGGAAGTCTCACAATCAACAATATCTCCTTGGTGGAATATTTGAATTACAATCTACTCAGCATTAGTCAATTGTGTGACACTTGGATTCAAAATTAATTTTGAAGAAGGAATTTGTTCGCGAACTAGTAAGGATTTATCTCAATCCTTCACTGGATGAAGACATAAAAAAATTCATCTTCTAGATATAAAATTAGAGAGTTCTCAATGTCTAATATTCATTCAAGATGAAGCAAACCTTTGGCATCGAAAGCTTGGTCATGTGAACATGAAACAGATTGCCAAGATCTCCTCTAAGAAACTTGTTCGTGGACTCCCCAACCTGACTTATCAAAAGTCTGAATTATACACGCCATGTGTTTTGGGAAAATGGGTTAGAAGTTCTTTTAAACCTATAAATCAAGTTTCTACTAATCGAGTTTTGCAGCTTTTGCATATGGATCTCTTTGGACCAACCAGAACTCAAAACATTGGTGGAAAGAGATACTACCTAGTAATCATGAATGATTACTCTCGTTTTACTTGGGTTTACTTTCTAGCAAGTAAGCTTGAAACATTTTCTCACTTTTCAAAGTTTGCCAAAAAAGTTCAGAATGAGAAAGGTTATGCTATTTCAAGCATACGAACAGACCATGGAAGTAAGTTTGAAAATCAAGACTTTGCTAAATTTTGTGATAAATCTGGTTTCCAACATGTTTTCTCTTCTCCATATACTCTAGAACAGAATGTGGTTGTGGAAAGAAAGAATAGATCTTTGCGGGAGATGGTAAAAACCCTTTTAATTAAAAGCAATATTTCTTCTCGATTTTAGGCTGAAGCTGTTTCTATATCTTGCTATATTATTAACAGAGTATTTTTAAGGCTTATTCTAGAGAAAACTCCTTATGAAGTATTTAAAAGGAAAAAGCCAAATGTTTCTTATTTTCATGTGTTTGGTTGTAAGTGTTTTGTTTTGAAAAATGCAAATGATCGAACTGGTAAGTTTGAGGAAAAATCAGACGAAGGAATTTTCCTTGACTACTCAACCTCAAGCAAAGCCTACAGAATATTCAACAAGAAGACTCAATCGTGGAAGAATCTATGAACGTCAAATTTCAAGACTTAGTGCAGAATCAACTAGATCGGACTCAACTTGAAGAATCTGAACCTACTCCAGACCTTACAAAGTCTACTTCCCCTGAAATGGTTCAGACCTCTGAAGATCATCAATGAACAGAAATAAAATGTTCAACTTAAATAGAAGATCGGCAAACCTTCAGACCAACCAGTAACTGGAAGCATAAGTCTAGTCATTCCAAAAAACTCATCATTTGCAACATTGATGAAGTAATTCGCACCAGATCCAAAAGGCGAGAAGAATCTAGCGCCCTAGCACTTATTTCTGAGATAGAACCCAAAAGTATAGAAGAAGCCTTATATGATGAAAGCTAGATTGAAGTTATGCAAGAAGAGCTCAGATAGTTCAGAATCAACAATGTTTGAGAGCTAATTCTTAAACCAAAAGGTAAATCTATTATTGAAATTAAATGGGTTTTCAGGAACAAGGTGGACGAGAAAGGAAAAGTGGTCAAAAACAAAGCAAGACTCGTGGCCAAAGGATATACGCAAGAAGAATGAATAGACTATGATGAGACCTATACACCAGTAGCAAGGTTAGAAGCAATTGGATTACTACTTGCTTTTACTTACTATAAAAATTTCATGTTATTCCAAATGGACGTCAAAAGTGCATTTCTCAATGAATTTATCCAAGAAGAAGTCTATGAGGAACAACCACCTGGTTTTGAAGATCCAAAAAAGCCAAACTCAGTCTACAGACTAAAAAATGTTCTATATGGACTGAAGCAAGCACCTCGAGCCCGGTATGACAGGTTAAGTAAATTTCTAAATCAAAATGGTTTTGTTAAAGGAAAGGTGGATACTACTTTGTTTATTAAAAGAGAAGATAAAGATTCTCTACTTGTTCAAATCTATGTTGATGATATTATTTTTGGATCACCTAATGAAAATCTGTGCAATAAGTTTTCTAAATCTATGCAGGATGAATTCGAGATGAGCATGATGGGTGAATTAACTTTCTTTCTCGGATTACAAGTCAAACAATTGAAGAAAGGAATTTTCATTCACCAAAGAAAATATGCAAAAGATCTCATCAAGAAGTTCGGATTGGAGAATTGTAAAAAGACTAAGATACCAATATCAAGTTCTTTGAAGCTGGATAAAGATGAAGAAAGAAAGAGTGTAAACCAGAAGCTTTACAGGAGTATCATTGGTTCACTTCTTTACCTTACTGCATCTAGACCTAACATTTTGTTTAGTATTTGCATTTGTGCTAGATTCCAATCAAATCCCAAATAATCTCATCTAAATGCTGCAAAATGCATCATCAAATACGTTGCAACTACTTTAAAGCTAGGTCTGTGGTATCCCAAAGAATGAGACTTTACTCTCCTTAGATATTTAGACGTAGATTTAGCAGGTTGTAGAGTTGATAGAAATAGTACTTCTGGTACTTGTCAATTGCTAAGCAACAAGCTGGTGTCTTGGTTCTCAAGGAAGTAAAGTATTGTAACTCTTTCAACAGCAGAAGTAGAGTATGTAGTTCTTGGAAGCTATTGTTCTCAAATCTTGTGAATAAAGCAACAACTAAGGGACTTTGGATTTGAAGATTCGTGCACCGAGATCAAATGCGATAACATCAGTGCCATTAACCTCACAAAGAATCCAATTCTTCATTCAAGGGCAAAGCATATAAAAATTCGACATCACTTCATTAGAGATCATGTTTAAAATGGAGAAATTATGATTCAGTTTATTGATTCGAAGAATCAGTTGGCAGATATATTCATAAAGCCACTGGAGAAAACCTATTTGAGTCTATTCGCACTAGACTGAATATCATATCTTCTATCGGTTAAAGTCGGAAGATGATCAGACTCAGAAACGTCCAAAAGTTGCGGCGTAAGTTAATTCGTGCTAGTAATTTAATTTTTGGATGAAAATTTTGAAAATGTACGTTTACTTTTTGAATCGCTAATTACTTATTTTATTTTTAGTAATTATCTTTTCAATTTTAAATTTATGGCAATTTTTCATTTTCAAAAATGCAGTTTTTACTTTTTCCTTAAAAACGATCCGTATACCCCGTTTCATCTACTTTATATATTGTCGATTTTCTTCTTCTCCGTTTTCACTCACAAATCCTAGAATATAGAACTCCACTTTCTCACACTCTCTCTAATTTAATCCGAAAAGATTTCACCTTTTTTCACGATCGAGTTCGAGGAATCCCCCAAAGAAAGTGACAATGTCTTCCCAAAGAAAGTCTTCTAGATTCGTGAACAAGGGACCACAGCATATGCGTGAGGGTCCTACGCAGCAGAAGCGGCAAAGTCATAGCAAGAGACTCAAAATCCTCCATGGCAACATGCTGAAGAAGAGATCATTGTAGATGATGAACCTGTAAGAACTCTGAAGCCCAAATTTCTCTTTAAACTCTACTCTAAGTTAAAAGAGGGTGGAACTGCGATGGCTTTCATTGATGAGTTCTTGAGCGAGAGAGGGTACATAAATGAAACTCATTTTTTTAGGACAATGGAGAGTATGGGCATTGCACCTATAGGATCGACAGTAAGGACTTTTGCAAATTTTCCAAGTGATCCACGGTTTGGATCCTTTAATCAGCCTAAAGGGAAGGATGATGATGAGAGGCTGTTCACGAATTTTCAGCTTAGGATGGGCGTTGCCGCAAGTATTTGTAGTGATGGAGCGAGTTTATTCCGTTCCAAAGATCACAGGAAGACCTACTCAAAACTACTAAAGCGAGGGGTTATGAACCCTAGAAGCGTGGACTTCGATTTTCTTGATTCGTTGAAAGTGAAACTGAGGGAAAAGTTTTCACTCCTTCAACTCGAACGCTTTTGCTTTGAGACGACTATCGCCTACCCCGAACTTACGGCTTACTTTATTCAAATCTATCCTTTCTAGATGCGAATAGATTTTCTTTTACGGTTAGCGATAAAGAATTTGTGGTCGATGTGGACACGTTGGCTGATGTGATTGGGGTGGGAAAAGGAAGTTTCCAACCAATTAGTGTGTCTATTGCTCACGCTACTTTGGAACTTGTTCGGGACAGATTTGCTTAGGGCAAAATTTCTTACTCTAAAATGACTGCTTCCAATATCTTGCTTCACAAGATTGTAATCAACTGTATCAGACCCAAATCAACGTCAAAGACTGATGTCTCTCACTCGGAATCGAAGTTGATGTACGCTATCAACATCGGCTACAAGTTCTCTCTGCCTCACACTATCCTGATGCACATATATAGGACAGTGGTGAAGGACAAGGGACAACTCCCTTATTCTGCTCTTATTACTCGACTCTTCAGACACTTCAAAATTCATCTTCCCACTACTCTATGTGTCAAAACCATTGCTCCAATGGTGATTGGACTGAAAATGGTTTCTAAGATGCGTTTGAAGGAGCTAAACAAGGTTTTGGAGAGCATTAAGGAGAAGTCCCCTGTCAAGGCAAGACAAGACTCTACAACAGGAAAAAGGAAAGGCAAAGAGCCCATAAGCGAACATACCAAGAAGAGGAAAACCCTCATCTTACAAAATGAAGAAGATGAGGATGACATCACTCTCTCTGCCTTTACCTTAAGGAATTTACAGAGTTTTGTTAGCTTTCAAGAACCAGAGGACCAAGAGCACAGGGAAAGAGAAGAGATAGAGCAGAGAGATGAAGAAAGAGAAGAGAGGAGAACAGAGGAAGAGGGAGAAGAGAGAGGAAGAGAACAAGAGGAAGAAGAGGGTCAAGATGATTCTTTTGAACCCACATTTGCTATATCCCTGTCCGATAACTCGGACAAGACAAGGAATGGAAATGCATAAGAAAAACATCACTTTAGTGCTGAAGAAGAGCAAGAACAGGAAGAGAAATTCTTTTCTCCACCTGAAGGCACAGAAACAAGGGGAGCAACTGACAAAAAAGGTATTTCTTCACCTGTTTTCACTAGTGATGTTAGTAGATCTCCAACGGACTCAAAGGATGTGTATGCCTCTCAATTCCCTAAAGCAGATCTTGAGGCATCCACTCCAAGTCCTGGTGATCAAACTGTTGATGTTCCCTCACATCTCAAGACTCCTGGAATTGATTCGGTTGAACCTAGTGCTACATCAGAACAATCGGCAGGCTTTCAAAGGTTGTTGGATCTCCTTTTGGAATTGAAGGGTCAGCAATATGGTTTCAAGTTTGAGATGAAGAACCTCATGACATCTCTTAATTCAACTTCAAACTCTCTACAAGAGCAGCTACAAGCCCTGAAGCTTCAAGTGCAAGAAAATGCAAAGGATGAAAATATTCAACAGCTAAAGGAGTCTCTAAAGAAGCTGGAGGAGACTGTCAAGTCTGTGGGAGATTTCTAGATCGTTCGCATCCCCAAACAGCCATAATTTTACCCAACTCCTCTTTAGTCATTCTCCACTTTTTGCTGATGACAAAAAGGGGGAGAGAGTTTATGCATATTTGACTTATCTTTTTGACTTATCTTCATTTGACTAATCTTCTTTTTGACTTTTTGGTATTTTTTTGCTTGGTTTGATTTTAATACTTTTTGGTTTGGTTTTTTGGACTAACTTTGGACTCGTATACTTTGGACTTTTGACTTTGTTTGATTTTGAATCTTTTGACACTCAAGTAACTAAGTTCGTGATATTGTTTGTGGCTGGATAGTTTTTTTTTTTTTTTTTTTTTTGGTGACCCAGGGAACCCCGTACAGCTGATAGCTGGCGAGTAAACCCTGAGGTGACGTTAAATAAACCCTAGATAGTTATTTATCTTGCAAGATTAACATGTTTTCTGTGGTTGCAGAATCAATGCTATCCAGGTCATAATCAATTTATTTTTAAGCTATCACTTATTGCTTAAGTGTTGTTTTCAAAATTATTCAAATCAGTAGAAAAGTTTTGTTACCATAAAAAAAAAAAAAAAAAGATTGTTAGAGAAAACTCCTTAATTGTTTTGAAGTTGACAAAACATTTTCAAAAGTCTAGTCTAAAGACTTGCAGACTCAAGTGATATAGTCTGAAGAACTCCAGATTCTACCGTCAAAGTCTGAAGACTACCAAACTTTATTCTTAAAGTCTACCTTCACTGACAGTTTCTAGACTAAAGAATAAAGACTTATCCAAATGCAGAATTATCTTCAAGGATTTGATTCATATGGTTTTGGAAGTCCTTATGGCTGGATATAGCACCTTATGATCAATTATCTTTATTGGTATCAATTTGGATAATCAAATATTTTGAAAGGTGAAGTATACTTAGAATGTTCTACTTATTGAAACCAATATCCCGATTGTATGGGCGAGCGGGATTGATGAGCTTTTATCACATTCCTAAAATGACTCAAAATCCCCTTGATTGATTCTGTCCAACGGGTAGATTGAAAAAACTCATTTGGAAAGTGTCAACGATCGTGAAGGCATGGAGGAGTATTTAAGGCAAACCCTTTAGTTGTCCGATAGAGTGCGTGAAAGAAAATTTTCAAAGTCCGAAGCTTCCTAGTTCTTTGCTACTTCATTTGACAAGCTTAACTTGTACTCAAAAGAGAGAGCAAACACTTGTGAGACTTTGGAAGAGTGTAGTAGACTTTCTACACTGTAAAGTCAATGACGTGAGACTGTAAAATCTCTTTTAATTATTAGTGGAATCCAGCCAGCAAACCGTCGCGCGGAAGAGTGGACGTAGGCTTGATCTAAGCCGAACTACTATAAACATTGTGTTTCTATTCTTTACCCCGAACTCCTTTATTCATTCATAAATTTATTTAGTTATTGAATTTGCTCTAGTCCATTACTTTGAAGATTGAAGTTTGAAAGAAAAAAGTATTTATAAACGTTTTTGCAAAAACTTCTTTTAACACCTATTCACCCCCTCTAGGTGTTTGCACTAGCTCTTACAAAAAAACCAAACCCCTTGCTCCTATGTCTCGGACAGAGATGTCTAAAAGAGAAGCTTTTGATGCAAAAGCTATTTATTCTTTATATTGCGCCTTGTCTCTTACTGAAGATAACGGCATTTCTTCATATGAAACAGTTAAGGAAGTCTGAGATAAACTTCATGTTACTTATGAAGGGACTGATCATGTAAATGAGACAAAAGTAAACTTCTTGCTTGGCCAATATGAATCCTTCAAAATGAAGCTAGGAGAGTCGATTAGAGATATATTCGATTGTTTTATAGAAATTGTAAATGGTTTGGCATATCAAGGTCGTCCAATTTCTTCCCCTAAGAAGGTCAACAAACTTTTGCGAGGTCTCTTAAAAGATTGGAACCATGTTAAGACCTCAATCCGGGAGACTCAAAGAATCATACCTCTTTCCTTTGATGAATTGATTAGCACTCTTCAATCCTATGAAGTTGAACAAATCGTTGATGAAGATCTCGAAGGTAAGAAGTCCATCGCTTTAAAAGCTACTGCTGATTATACAAACTCAGAAAATGACATGGACGACAAAGAACTTGCTTTTATAATCAAGAAATTCAAAAAGCTAAGTAGAAAAGGAAGGAAATTCAGTGTAAGAAGACAATACAAGCAGAATGGGCAGAAAAGAACCATGAGAGAAGATGATAAGCAAGGAAATATATGATTGATGGCACATTCAAACTCAGACTCAAATTCGGAATCAAAGTCTAACTCAGACACAGACTCAGAATCAAAGTCTGACTCAGACATAGACTTAGAATCTGTTGAGGAAATCGAGGTAAGTCATTCAGCAATTCCTATCAAAGTTCTTAAGTATATAAATGAGCTTTGCTCAAATCTCAAATCTTCTCTTAAAAGGATTTCCGAACTTAAAAAGAAAAATTCTTGGCTTAGGCAACAAGATCTTTCTCAAAAAGAAAAGTTTGAAATTTTGCAAAAAATAAAAATAAAAATTCTACAAACAAAGGAAAGTGGAGATTTACTTGTCAAAGAAAATGATTCTTTAATAAATGAATTTTTAAATATTTCGACAAAATTTTCAAATTGTTCAAAAACGTTAGAGCATATCATTTCCATACAAGTACCTTACTATGACAAGTCGGGACTTGGCTTTAATAAGGAAAGTGATTCTCTAATAGATTTTCCTAAAGTCAATGAGAGACTTAGACAAAGACCACAAAACATGTTGATCAAAAAGCCCTCAAGTATTCAAATTGTGGAGACTCATGACACTTTGAGAAAGAATATCATAAAGTCTGGAGACCTGTTAAGAAAGATTTGGTAAAAACAGCATATTCTACTAACTCTCATGGACCCAAGAAAATATGGATATCAAAGAAAAGATGAGTTGTTTATTGCAGGAAATAAAGGAAAATAAGAAAAAGAATTTGGTAAGGAATGTATTTTTCTCAATTTGGTTTGAGTACATAATTTAAAAATTCTCATTATACTTATATTCTTTTTGTGCCTCAGTTGATTCAGATTTCATTATGACCATATTCTATGATATGTTTTATTGAAGAAAGAATCGTGTGATTTATTTTTGTGATTCGTGAGTTGAGATTTGATTTAATACTTGTGATTGTTTATCTTGCTTAGAGACAATTGAGTTTATTTGGTTTGATTTTATGATCTTAGATTTTGTCATATTTTGCTAAGTGAAAATCTATTTTACGTGATCTTAATTTATTATGCAAGATATTCTTTCTTAGATACTCAAGGATTTTATTATCTCTGATTTTATAGTGCTTTGACTAATTGAGAATTTCTTTTTCAAGATATTATTGTGCATAATATTCTTTCCTTAAATACTTTGTTATGATGAGTTTAAAAGAATATTTTATTATCTATGGAGATTTTATATTTTGCTTTAACAAAATGGAAGAATCCAAATTGATGGATACCAAAAAGGAAATGAGTTGATTGCAAGAAATTTTATAAGGGAAGAATGATCGCGAATCTATACAGATTTGTGTGCAAATGATTGCGAATCTATGAAGATTTTTGTGCAATCAAAAAAGTATCTCATGTGAAGATTGGTAATGATTTTTTTTTAATCAATGGTATATTTCAAACATATACCTTGGGTAAGAGAATATTTTTTTATCATCCCACCTTGCAAATTTTTACTCAATTTTATGAAGATTTTGGATGATTGCTTATCATTTATATTGCAAATATCTCTTATCATAAATATAAGGCATTGCAATTTGTTTACTTTATTTGGCACATGATAGAAATATCTACTTTCTTTTTGTGAAATGCATCTATAATATATTTTTGAAATTTATGTTCAAGGAAATCCCTTTGATCTTGAAAGATATTATTGCATATTTATGGATACTCTTGCTATATTATTAAAATATATCTTATATCTAGCAAGTTTGATCCACAAATTGAAAAAAGATATTACGTGATATTTTTGCAAAAATTGTTATCTGTTATACAAGAATTTGTAGGTGTCAAAAGAATCTTCCATATGGATTTTGGAAAGCTCAATCCAAAAATTGTGGAGATTCTGTACTATTTTTTGGAGGCTCAAAAATTCCCTTCCTTGTGCAAAGTTTTTGCAAATTGTTAAGAAAAGGAAATCCCTAATGTGTTGTACGAAAGGTTGAGTAGTTTTGAATTTTAATAATTGATAATTTTATGCTATTCATTTTATTTATTTGAAGAAATGGCATTATATATTATGTGGATATTATTCCAGCTTATTTGTGCAAAAAGTTCGTTGAGTTTATGCAGGTTGAATTCGAGAAGAGCTTGATTGAAGAAAATAAATTTTTGCCTCGAATTTCAAAATGCAAATGATCGTTATTGATATTGTTGTTACAAAGGAAATAATGGAAAAATATTATGTTCAACATGCACAAGCCAGAATTAGTGCTATTCTCAAATATTGTCATGATGATAGGAAGAGAAAGTGAATCCAAGAGAGATGAAAGAATCGTGATCATATCAAAAAGCCAACAAATTGAGGGGGAGCATTGACCAATTTTGGAAAAATCTTTTTGAATTGATCATGATCTAGATTATTATGGAAGGAATGAAAAGGTAAATGTGTTAGAACTTATTAAGTTCTACAAAATCCGGTTAGTGCATCTTTTATTACCTTTTGTCATTAACAAATCTCTTATTGATATTATCATTTTATCATGACAAAAAGGGTAAGTGAATTTTATAATGTATCCGTGATTTTTATTGGATATTTGTTGATGTATATGATTGAAGTGAGCTATAACGCATATCTTTAATATTCGATTTACTTTAAAAAAAAAAACTGATTTTTGGAAATTATGTTTCATGAAAGACATATTTGTTATCGTTTTATATTCTCTACGTGATACTATTATCGCTTTTTGATTATGACAAAAAGGAGGAGAAAATATAAATATGCACATGTGTTCATCGGTTGATATTATTTATTGCATAACATTGAGCTGCGATTATTTTTCTATATATTGTTATGCTCAATCAATTTGCTTTCTTTTGATTCAAATCACATTTTTTGAAAATCTAAAATTTGGTGATTGATTTATTAATATTTTAGAAAATGTGATTACACATCTGCATATTCAGAGATTGTTTTGTCATCATAAAAAATGGGGAGATTGTTAGGGAAATCCCTTATGATGTTTTGAAGATGACAAAATAAATCAAAGTCTACTAATATGTTTAATGGTTGAGTAACAAACTATACAGATGATAGAATGTGTAAATGATTTTATCAAAGTCTATACTTGGAAGAACCAGAAGACAGACTCTATACCGAAACTGAATATGTTCAGACTATATCCAGACCTTAAAGCTAAATCTGTTCATAAGCGAAATATGTTCAGACTTACGTCTAGATTGTACAGTATATTGCACTCAGACTCTACTTCAAACAAAACACTCTCAAACTTTACATCCAGAACGAGACACAAATTCAAAACGTGATAAAATCCAGAACGAGACACTAGTTCAGAACGTAACAGATTCAGAATGAAGCATATTAAGAACAAAACAACTTGACAGAACGTAATACAAGCCCAAATGTATAACGGTTAGTAATCTGGTTTAGATTCTACATCAAGATAGATTTGATTGACTCAATCTAATTGATTGACAATTGGATCTTGAAAACGAGAACTTTCTATACGAAGAAGCTCTACTTATGGAAACCAAGATTCTGTTTGTATGGGCGATCAGAATCAATTTGGAATTCTACTTTTGTCACTCAACGGCTACTAAATCTTCTAGATACAGATCTGTCCAATGGGTAGATTGGAAGACAACCCTCTAAAATACTATCCAACGGCTAATTTGGAATTGGATGAGTATTTAAGGAGATTAAGGACCGATGAGCAAGTAAGAGACGGAGCGTAAAATTTATAATTCCAAAGTCCAAGCAACCTTCAATCATACACTTGTCTCTTGTAAGCTTAAACATTTGTGATCGTAAGAGAAATACCAAAAGAGTAACTTAGTGAGATAGTATGATCTACTACTAAGTGTTTACACTTAAAGTTGTAATCTCTTGTTGATTGCATAGTGGAGTCCAGCCAGAAGGCTGTTAGTATGGGAAAGTGGACGTAGGCTTAATCTAAGTCGAACCACTATAAATTTTGTGTTTTTATTCTCTTCCCTAAACTCATTTATTTTGTTTGTAGTTCTATTTAACTATTAAAGTCTGAAATCGCTCAAAGTCTGTTGCTCTTCAGACTTAGTTTCAAAAGTAAAATATTTGTATTACTCATTGCGAAAATTATCATCACACCTATTCACTCTCCTCTAGGTGTTCATACTAGCACTTTCATGTGACTATTTCCTATCTTCTCGAGGAATTTTACATGAGAGTTCATGTAACTATACACCCCCAACAAAATGGGATTGTTGAGTGCAAACATCGCCACCTCTTGGAAGTAGCTTGAGCCCTGAAATATCAAGCTTCCATACCTGAAAATTTTTGGAGTAATTGTGTGGTCATGACAGCTTATTTAATTAATCGCATGCCAACTAGAGTTCTTAATGGACAAACTCCCTTTGAATTGCTTTATGGAAAGCAACCAGTAATTGATCATCTTCAAGTTTTTTGGTGTTTATGTTATGCGGCGAATCTAGGCCATCAAAGTAAAATGGATCCTCATACTATTCAGTGTATTTTTATGGGATATCCTCCTCTACAAAAAGGCTACCGCATCATGGAGATTTCTACAAGGCATTTCTTTGTAAGCAGGGATGTTATTTTTCACGAGGATATTTTCCCTTTTCAAGAAACTGCATCTTTGTCCTCAACCTCAAAATCATATCATTGACCTTTCTTGTCATAAGAGGATTTAACTATCCAACCTCAGTATATACTTATTGCACCAAAACAGCATATGCTAGTGACAACAGGTGATTCAAATTGAACCATCGACTCACCAGCCTCTTCATCTAAGAAGGATTCCTCATCAAATTCTTCAATGACTTCTTCGCCGATGATTCATCAAAGGTTATCTTCCGTAATATTAGAAGAGACCAGAATTGAGCAGCCTCGACATTCTGGACGTCATACTCGACCTCCCACATGGACAAAAGATAATATATGTCCTACGTTGAATTGTTCAGGTACGCAGTACCCAATATCTTCTTATGTTTTGTTTAGTAGACTATCACCAGAACATATGTGCTGCATTAGTCGGATTTCCGAAGAACAGGAACCATCTTCATACTCTGAGGCAGCATGTGACCCCAAATGGAAACATGCTATGGAAGCCGAACTGAAGGCCCTCAATGAAAATCACACTTGGGATATCGTTCTATTACCAGCAAGACGAAAACTTATTGGTTTCAAATGGGTTTATAAAATCAAATTTAAGGCAGATGGATCCATTGGGCGATACAAGGCTCATTTGGTCGCAAAAGGATTCACGGAATGGGAAGGCTTCGATTATCATGAAACATTCTCTCCCGTGGCCAAAGAAGTCACCGTTCGCTCTTTCTTGTCCATTGCTGCTTTTCGCAATTGGCAGTTGCACCAAATTGATGTCCATAATGCTTTCTTACATGGAGATCTAGATGAAGAGATCTATATGGAGCTTCCACAGGGATTACGCAGGCAGGGGGAGTCTCGTGTGTATCGTCTTTGCAAATCCCTGTATGTACTCAACAGGCTTCTAGGCAATGGTATGCTAAGTTCACTGCTGCACTAACCAACGTAGGATTTCAGCATTCCAGACATGTTTATGCCCTATTCACATGGACTGAAGGTACTTCATCAATTTATCTCTTAATATATGTTGACGACATTCTTATCATGGGGAATGATGAACTGGCTATTGCAAAATTCAAAAGCTATCTACATTCTACTTTTCATATCAAAGACTTGGGATCTCCAAAGTATTTTCTCGGTATTGAGATAGCTCGATTTGACAAAGGAATATCCCTCAACCAAAGAAGTTCATTTTGGAAATAGTTTCTGAAGCGGGATTGTCAAGATGCAAACCAGCAGTTATCCCGATTGAGCAGAATGCAAAGTTGACCACATATGAATATGATTCGAGCTCATCTTCTTCCATTGAGGATTCATTACTTGAGGATCCATTAGAATATCAACGGCTTGTTTGAAAATTGATTTATCTCACGATGACAAGACCGGATATATGCTATGCTATGCAAATACTTAGTCAATTCGTGCACAAGCCAAAGCAGCCCCATATGAATGTAGCCTTTAAGGTGGCGAAATACTTGAAAGGATGCCCAGGACTTGGTATTTTTCTATCTCGAGATTGCGATATGAAGATAATGGCATATTGTGATACGGATTATGCCACTTGTCTAATGACGAGAATGTCCATCACTGGTTTTTGTATCAAATTGGGAAAATCTCTTATCTCATGGAAAACAAAGAAGCAGTCAACCGTATCACTATCATTAGCAAAATCAGAATATCGGGCTATGGCAAAGACTATTTGCGAAATAATCTTGATATGGGGATTGCTTGCGGATCTTGGAGTGCGAGTCGATGGACCCAGTGAATTATTTTGCAACAATGATGTTGCACTCAAGTTAGTAGCCAATCCAGTTTTTCATGAGAGGACTAAGCATATAGAGGTTGATTGTCATTTCACTCGAGACAAGATTCGAGAAGGGATCATCACAACAAAAGGAATAGGGACTACAGAGCAACCTGCAAATATCTTTACCAAGCCATTATACCAAAGACAACATACATATCTATTAAGCAAGCTAGGTGTCCTCGATATATATAGGCCACCAGCTTAAGGGGGAGTGTTGGAGATTTGGTTTGATATCTTAGGAGATACCAATCCTGAGTATCAATGATTGATCCATTTAATCAGTAATTGACTTGGTAAAATATGAATTAGAATCATTGTATATTTTCATTTATTTCTTTCTTGTCTTACACTATACTCTTGTATTTCAAATAGAGTAGTGACCCGTGTACAAGAAAATATACAAAAATACAAAAATTACGGTCTTCCTCTCCATTTCATTTCAATTCTTGACATGAAATGACTTTATTTTTTCTCAGAAAAGAAAAACAGAAGAAAGCGACAGTACTGGATGTTCATGCTTGTATGTCCTGTTTCATAGGTTTTGGCCGACTATGACTGTGCCGAGGGAATTTATTTTTGATGTTTGCGATTGACAGATAAGGTCTCTCAACCGTTGCATAGATTGACTTTAAAGGTTGCAGGTAGGTTTTGATGAACTAGTGTTTTTCATGTTTATATCATATGAATTGTGTATCCAACGGGGCAAAACATACAATGCTATAAAAGTTGCTTGTAACAACACTCTTTTCTTATGCCCTTTTGGTATATGTGTTCGATGATGCAAAAACGGCAGCTCTTGAGGATCATCGAAGCCAACAGCTTGTGTAACTTTCTATCCATTTCAACATTGAGAAGGAACACTTTCACAAATCACTTGTCCAGTTTCTTCTGCAATGAGATCGGTGCGATGAGTGGATCTGTTGTTCCAAACACGAAAGCAGGTGTTGCAAAGGGCACGTTAAATCATTATTATGTTCATAATTCCATCACAAGTGGCCACCCACCTCTCAACTTCAACACAAATTTGTCATGTTCACTGACGCTGATGGTACAGTAACAATTGTTTAAGAAGCTTGTATCCGGATGCTGTTTTCAAATCACTTGCACATGTGCTGCGACATCAGGGAAGGAGCAGTATCTTGCCAATGTGTTTGCTACTCTCAATGAGCCGGTGCGCTTCCCTGCTTCGGATAGAGAGAAACACTTGTAAACCACAGGCTTCACCTTGCCTTCTGCGACTGCTGGCCGAACATTCTGCTCGACCTCCTTCACGATCGCAGCTTTATTTTCTGGACTTCTGTATCGCAGGCCAGCGGCTACAAATGCATAACAATACCATCGTAAAATTGTATACAAGCGACACAAAAAGGGGGACAATGTCTGTTCTGCAGAAGGAAAAAAAGCGAATGCAACTCCACTTGCAGAGAAGTTTCTTTTTCTATAAGGTGAGGTCCCCTCTTTCAAATGATACATGCATTAGAGACTACTTATGAACTGAAATTAACCATAATAGAGCGCTAATGTTGGTTCACATAATGACCAGAAACCCAAGAAGACTGATGTTAGAATCCGGTAAAAAATATAGTGGTTTCTGTACCTTGGACTGTCAGATCGACCTGTGCTGCTACTCCGCTCAGAAAACCGATGATGAAGAGCCTCCCATCGAAATTCAAGCAATCGAGGTTTCTCTGTAAGTAGGATGCTCCGACGCAAACCAGAATGACATCGACCCCTGCTATAGAAGCAGTTTCTTAGTAGCAAGCCTTCTGCACAATTACACTAGCAAAACACGAGTATCTTGCCAGAATATCGTTTGCAGACTAATATCTTGAAAATGTTGTAAGAAATCTGAGTTATAAAAGGAAGAAATCAACGTGATTACTCCACATACTGCTTTTTGGGTGATATCATCATATGTTGAAGTTGCACTAATACATGCATAGCTGTTTAAGAAAATCTCGAATCTTTAATGAATCAGAAAGACGTCATGCAAATGATAAGAACTCTTTGAGCGTGGAGGCAAAGGAAATTACAATTAGAAGGGGGCGTTGTGTTATATTGTGTCTCAAGTTTGAGCCCGTTAGATTAATACGCATAAGTCTGGCCGAATAACAAAGTTCAGGGAGACTTTGTGATGTCTTCGCATTTTGTTCCGGCATTAATCCCATCTCTTCATGCGTATGCGTAGAAGGAAGAAGCCAAAGAAAGCTGCATGGGGTTTTAAATTCTTCAAGCACGCAAGCAAAGTCAGAGAAGAGAGATTGCCTTCTGCCGAAAAAGGAAGCCATCCACAATCTTCTGCATTAAATAAAGGACCCACCACCTGCTGCAAATGCATGAAGAAGACGCATGAAGAAGACGCATGAAGAAGACTCCTTTACGTTTGCTTCTCTCCGGGAACAAGAAATTTGAAGACTGCGGCCCACCTCATTTCACGGATCAATGGCACACGTTTGTTGACTCTCTTCTGCCTCATTAAATGCGTGCCCATGCACATGCACGATCTGCACGCATGCTTAAAAATATGGTGGGCGTCGGTGCCGATTGTGGGCTTGTCTTGTGGGCGCCTGTGCGGCATTTAATGAGGCCATTTATTTTCATTTTTGTCCTGTCTTTCTGCCCTCCTCGCTAAAAGGAGAAGACGTCGGAAGATGCAGAGTGTGAGCGAGAGCAAAAGAGCTCGAGAGAGAGAGAGAGGCTTGAGCTCCGGGAGGTTTGTGCGGAAGTCGAGTCCAGTGAGTGAGTTGAGTTGTTAAACACCATGAGTATTGGGTATAAAGTAGGGCTGGGAAACACTTGAGTGCATGTGTGATTATAATCCTGTAATTTTCCGATTTATAGTGGATTGATTTGCTAACTATCCCCGTGGACGTAGGTTCCGACATTCGGACCGAACCACGTAAATTTCTAGTGTCCTTTTCTTTTCTTGTTCCTCATTTTATTTTGATCGATTTCTATAGCTCCCGATATAATTGCAAAATTTCGATCCACTTCCGCTGCGACGCCGATTTACAACACGTTGTATACCTTTCTGTTCTGTTTCTTCCTTTACCCGCGCAACAAAGTCCTCAGTCTCGTAATTGATGCATACGTCATCTCCGAGATCCTTGCAAGCAGCTAACTTTTCCTGACTACCTGGCGTTAAGAAATGCTGAAGATAGATCAGCAAGTATTAAACTCGTACAATCAATTTGCGAAAACAAAATCTTGATGTATTTGCTGTGACAAAGACTCGGGCACCATGGTACTTTGCTATTTGAATCGCGAATGTGCCAATTCCGCTGGAACCTCCATGAACCTAGACGTTGTAAGGCATCAGTTCACAGCTTATGTAGTCATTTGTGCACAAGAGACTCATTTAGGCAAAAGCATAATGGAAACACACTACAACATTACCATCGCCTGCGGTGGCCTAGCTGGATAAAAACTCCCATAACATCTACTCAGGACAGAGGAGTTTGAATTCCGTGGGTCGCACGGGATCTTAAGCGCGACATCGGGGTGGTGAGTCATCCGCTAGCGTCACTCCAGAATTTACCCGCCGGTTGCCAGCTGTACAAGGTTTTTGAGTATCAAAAAAAGAAAAGAAAAAAACACTACAACATTGGACACTTTTGCACTCGATTTCTATTAAAGAACGGATTGTACCGATTTGACGATACAAGGACTGATGAACTTTGCTGAAGTGAAAATAACAAAAGAGCTGCTATAGTCGCTTCACCAAACTTAGCGAAGATTAAGAGTAAACGAAGAGATGATGAAAAATTACCGGAAATTAGATGCTTTAACTAAGTATAATAGTCAAAAGTTCTGGATGATACACCAATTGATTGGACAAGCAAGCTGAGAAAAGTTACCAAGAATGTTTCTCCTGCGGAGAGCCTACTCATCATGAAAGTGGTGGACCAAACGGTGCATGCCACCTCCGGCAAACTCGCCGCATCTGTGACAGAGATGCCTGGTGGAACCGGAAGCACTTGTCCCTCTGGTACAGCGACTTTCTTAGCATATCCTCCCCCGCTGAGAAGAGCACAAACCTGTAGTTAAGCCATCCAAATAAATCACATCTGGGTCACAAATTCTGGAATGAACTGAAATGCAGCGGATCAAATTTTCACATATTCATTTTTTTTTTTTTTTGTCGAAAATACGATGATTCTTCATTTAACTCGGAAAGTTCGGAGTATTTACATCAAAAGCATCAGCGCATATTAAATCGGATAAGGCTGTAGGGGGATGGATTACCCAATTACTAGGGAGGGAGTTCTCGCGTTGGGCTTTTGCAATCCAGTCCGCGGGCTTGTTTGCCTCTCTGCTGCAATGGGCCAAGGAAAAGCCCTTAAACTCTTTTAACTTGTCTTTGATCCGGTCCACAGTTGGCAACAGCTTCCAGTTCACTTCCTCTTCGTTCAGAACTCCCCGCACGAGCGTTAGATAGTCGAATGTACTTCCCATCTTCTGTTTGTGCGGCTGGAGAGAAAAATTAGGGTTTCCAAGAGGGAGATCGCTTTTGCTTGTTCCGCCGAGATTGCCTCCACTGTTTTGGAGAAGCCATCGATTAGGCGTCCCCGTGAGTCTCTGCATATGCAGGCGATGGCTGCCCTGTTTTCGGTACTCCTCGTTCTCGGCCAGGTTAGCTGACGCGGCTTCGTGCTGGACAAAGGAGGCGTCTATGTTTGCTCGGAGTGAGTCGGGGGGCGGGGGTTTCCACCAGTGCATGTGATCCTCTCGCAGTTTCTCCGTGGCTGTCCTCTTGTTCCAGATTTCGAAGTTTGCTTGGAGAGCCGCTGATCTATATAGATTATGTTTCGGTTGCAGGGCTTTTCCTTCGAAGATGTAGTGATTTCGGTCTTGCCATATACACCACAAGGTTGTTGCGATTTTGTTGAACTTTGCTGCGCTTTGAGCATTCTCTTTCTGAATATGCAACCATTCATCCAACCTTGTTAAACCTAACCTGCTGATCTTGATTTGCAGCGAGTTGTCTTGCCAGATTTTAGCTGTCCATGGACATAACAGCAGTGTATGTTCGATGGTCTCGGCTTCTTTTTGGCATATGGGGCAAAGTGGGTCAGGTAAGATTCTTCTCCGGTATAAATTTTCCACTGTAGGTAATGCGTTTTGGCATGCGTTCCAGAGGAATAGCCTTACTTTAGGTAGAATGTTTGAGCGCCAAATATGTTTCCATAGGCCCGGTTGTGTTTGGTGAGAGGATGAGGCTTTGTTGTGGTGTGGGGTTGCCGCGTTATCTCTTGTAGTCAAGTAGCCGCTCTTTACTGTATATGCTCCAGATTTAGTTTGCATCCATACTAATGTATCTGCTGTTGAGGGTAGACCAATAGGTGTAGCTAGAATCTCCGTCACCCTTGGTTCATCAAACATCATTTGGATCTTTGTTTCATTCCACGTGCGACTCCTCTGTTCTATGAGTTCACCCACCTTCTCTGGCTCATCTCTCGCCGCCGGGTCTCCAATAATTCCGCTTCTTAGCCATTTTATCTTCCCTCACCAAAATTTTCTGACCATTACCAACAGACCACATAACATTTGGAGATATAGAATCCCTTCCCGCAATGATGCTTGTTGACACCTAATTTAGCTTTTTAGAAATTAAAAAATAGAGCATTCGGTTTTTGGAGGGAAATTTTGAATATTCTTTTGAATAATAAAACATTTGATTGTTGAACAAATCTCCTCATTTTGAATTTAAAAAAAAAAAACTCAACAACCGTTTGAATTTTGGAGCCATTTTTTTGTTGAGAAGATGAGTGAATATCGGAAAATCTTCACCTGCAAAAACGAACTGGAGTTTTTTCCTCTATAAATAGAGAAGCCGAGGCTTCGGTTTAAGAGGAGGAATTCGAAAAAATTCAGAGCAAAAAATTCTGTTGTTAAGGGAGCTTCTCTTTATTGTTCGTCCAAGAAAAAAATAGCAAATTGAAGAGAAAAAGAGAAGAAGTACAGTGGCAGAAAGTGAATGGGGGAGGTTTTCGGTAGAGAGTGAGAGAGACAAGTGAGAGAGTGTCAGGTGAGAGAGAAAAGTAAGAAAAGAAGAAAATGAAGGGAGAGAAGGAGCCGTCCGTGGAGTCCTCGAGAGAAGGAGAAGGAGAGAAACACAAAAAAGGAAAGAAAGGGGGAAAAGTAAAAGAAAGCAAAAGGAAAAAGGTGATTGGACATTTACTGTTCATCACCTTCTTCCTTCTGCCGTTTCCGCCTCCACCTTCTTCCTGCCGGCTTCGATTCTGCTCCGCCCAGTTGCGACGGCCATTTCCGCTTCTGTTTCACGCCCGCAACGCTCGTCCGCGAACACCGGAGCCACCCTGCTCCGCTCGCATCTGTCACCACTGCAGCCGACCCACGGCCTGCATGATCTCGAGTCGCTGGTCGCCTCCGCATCAGCAACGTCTGCAACTCCACAGTCCGTCGACGCTCGCTGCATTAGTCGTCATACGAGCATCCCTGCTCGTCCCCTGTGCCGTTCGCCGCCCTGTAGTCGGAGCCGGGTACTTGCTCACCACACCAACACCGCCTGCAGCCGAAGCCCGTGACACCTCCTTCCCTGTCGCGAAGCCGATTTCCCTCACCGGCATTTGCTGAAGCTGCACCCCTGCTGCCCACTGTCGCCTTGCCGTGCCGCCGCGCACCGAAGCTGCATCCCCAGTGCCCAACGCCGCCGTCACTGCTTGAGACCTCGCTCCCGACGCCTGCTGCAACGACCACTGCTGCCGCAACTGCTCAGTCTCCTCCCGTGACGCCAGCCTGCAGCGCCCAATGTCCTCCTCCGCCATCATCATCCTGCCGGCTCTGCCCCTCGACGTGTAGCACCGTGCCTTTGCAACGGGACCCCGACGCCGCCTCCGCCTGCTCAGTCGCGCCCGAACCCGAGCACCTTTGCTGTTGTGACCGACGACGTGCTGCTGTCTTCGCTGCACCTTCATTCTGCCCGAGGTCCTCCCCCGTTTTGTTGCAGGTCTACCTCACCGGACCTTCGACGGACAGCCCCAACTCCGGCCACCAGGACCCATCACCCTTGGCGAACCACCATCGCAGCTCAGCCATTACTGCTTCCTTGCCATTTCTTCAAGTCAACCGTGAGTTAGACTAGGTGAATTTTTATATTTGATTTCATGTTTTGTTTTTATTCTAACTTGATTTATTTTGATTTATTTTTATTATCTGATTAGGAAATTTGTCATATTAAGCCATGATAATCAAAAATATTGAACTGCGAGACAGCGGGTTAAATTTTTATTATTTCAACTTTTTATGACAAATTTATGGTTTGCTTTTGCATTATTGACTTGCGTTAAAATATATGTCATTGATATACATTGATGAATTATATTTTGGTGCGTCATCATTATTTGCTCCTCACATATTATGCATATCTAGAATTTAAATACTTAGGTCCATATGCATTTCATATTTAAAGCTTTGCATTTTGTAAGATTCATTTAGAATTAGGATGATTTTCCTTTAATAAAACAAAAAAAAAGAAATAAAAATGTTATTTAGGTCATATAAATCACACCACATGTTGCACTCTAGTTAGTGGGTCATAGATTAATGTTTTAATATTCTCATCATGTAGTTTTTTTTAATAAAAAAAAAAAAAGCCAAAGATTAGTATTCCATCATTATGTTATTTTTTAAATAAGAATTATTAAGTCATATTAAAAAAAACACAAAAGTCATTTATTTAGTTAATAGGCTAGTTCATAATTAATCCTATTTCATGTCATCATTGTTAGTATAGGTTGCATATGTGTAATAAAAAATCATTAAAAAAAAATCATAAAAAGAACATGCGTATGAATTCACGTCATACATCTCATATCATATAGCACATGCATATTTAAGGTTATGTAAATTAGATTGCACACATATTGTAATTATTTAAATTATGTCACATGAATTGCATCCCATATGTCATTAAAGTAAAACTCATGCATATCAAATTTAGATTAAGATTACATATAATTAACATTTTAAAAAAAAAGAAAAAGAAAAATTAGGTGTCATGTCATTTAGAAATCATGTTTAGGGCATGCATTTTTATTAACATTTTTTTATTGAATGTTATGTTATTGATTGTGCACCCGCATGACCACCATTTGCATGTTAGTAGCTTAAGTTCAAATTAATGAACATTGCCTGCAAAATATTTTTTTGAAATTAAAATAAAAAGGTACCGAAAGGGCGTTAGACTAATCTAGCGTAATCATGTCCCCAGACCTACCGAATCTCGGCTCGCAAAAAGTAAAGTATTCTTCCATACTTTACTTGGGTTTCTAACCAACCCTAATTGGTTAGTGGCGGCTCCAAATTGAATACAATTGCATGTTTAAATAGATTAATTTATTAACATTAAGTCGCGATTGGTAGGACTTGGGAGGGTCCATGCCAAGTCTTAGGACTTAGCAATCCATTAGCCCTTTCGAATAATTCACATTCAAAAAAAAAATTCGAGAAGGTCGCGACAAATGCTTCGCCATCCCCACGAGGGTCTTGATCCTATTCCAGCCTTCCAGAAATCACACTTTGGGTAGTATAAGCCCTTCATTAGTCTACTCAATAAAGAGTTAGGTCGCTGCGAAACCCTCCATGCTTGCTTTCCTAGCATTGCCACATTAAAAGCTAGAAAGTTCTTAAAGCCAAGCCCTCCTTCATCTTTCCTAAGCTTCGGAGTCTCCCATTTCTTCCAATGAATCCCAGCAGACACCGGGATCTTGAATATAGACATTGCGTATTGAGGAATAGCCTGCACCATCGATTTAATTAGTATTTCTTTTCCTGCTTTAGTTAGCAAATTCTCCTTCCAGCTTTCTAATTTCTTATTCACTTAAGCCAAAATCCAAGCGAAAACATCTTCTTTAGATCCTCCCCAATCCGAGGGAATACCAAGGTACTTCCCTGTTTTGTCTATTTCTGGGACCCTCAACTCTTCTGCCATATTAATTCTTAGTCTCCTCGGGCAGCTCTTGCTGAAGAATATACCTGATTTGTTCAGATTTATGGCCTGTCTTGACGCAAAACAATAACGATGTAGTATTTCTGCTAAATTTTGACATTCTAAAATAGTGCCATTGAGGAAAAATATGGAGTCATCCGCAAATAGCAAATGGGATAGAGTAGGACGAGCCTTTGTTAAGCTTTATCCCCCTGAATTGTACCATCTTCAACAGCTTGTTTCATCAATTGTGAGAGGACATTGACCACTAGAATAAAGAGATACGGGGATAAAGGATCACCTTGTCTTAGTCCTCATGTAGGCTTGAAGAAAGGCTGAGGTTCGCCATTAAAATTTATGCTAAAGGAGACCGTTGACACACACTGCTGCACCCATTGCACCCACTTCTCACAGAAACCCATTTTTAGCAAGCATTCTCGGAGAAAATCCCATTCAATGCGATCATAGGCCTTTTTCATGTCCAGCTTTAACACCGCTTGCAATTTACGTTTTCTCTCTCGAATTCGCAGCTTATGGAGTACTTCTTGCACCATCAGGATATTGTCTTGAATCTGTCTTCCCCCCACAAAAGCACTCTGTTCCTCTGCAATAATGCTTGGTAGCATAGGCTTGAGCCTATTGGTCATCACCTTAGATATTATTTTATAAGCGAAATTACATAGGCTAATTGGCCGAAACTGTTTGATCTTTTCGGGATTTGGGATTTTGGGGATAAGAGAGATTAATGTTCTGTTTAGATCGGGGTTTAGGTAACCTGTCTCAAAAAAATGCTGCACTTCTCTCGAATATATCATGGCTGATAGATGTCCAATGGGTTCGATAGAATAATCCATTCAGTTCGTCTGGTCCAGGAGCCTTAGTGGCCCCTAGTTGTTGCATTGCAGCTGTGATTTCCTCCATTGTGACTGGTTCAACAAACCTCGGGTTCATGTTTTCATCAACTGAAGCTGGAATTTGTTGTATGACAGGTTGAAAATTACGTGTCCCCACTGAAGTGTACAAGTTTTTTGAAGAATGCTGTTGTTATCTCCTTTAAGGGCTCTTCCTCTTTCACCCATTCATCTTCATCATTTTTCAGCAAGGTAATTATGTTTCTAGATCTCCTCTGGATAGTGGTTGCATGAAAAATTTGTGTTTCTATCTCCCCATTTAAGCCATGAAATCCTTGAGCGCATACCATACATCTCCTCTTGTTGCCATAGTTGTTCAATTTCCCGAGTTATCTGCTTTGCTGTCTCACTTTCTTGTTCCGTCTCCAGAGCGTTTATCAATCTTTGTAAATCATGCTTCAGCTCATTAATTCTGGTTTTTGCATTATATAGCCTCTATTTACTCCAAATTTCGAGTTTTTGTGCCACTATCTGCAATATTTCCACCATACACAAGTTTTGATGTCCCAATTCAGCTCAAGTAGTTCTAACGAGTTTCCCACACTCCTCATTTTCAGACCAAAATGCCTCATATCTGAAAGCTCTCCTTTTCCTCTTCCTTCGTACGTTTAAAGATACTAGTAGTGAGCTGTGGTCCGACCCAATGGCAGGTAGAGCTGTACATTCGGCATTGGGGTGTGCTATCCTCCATTCTATATCACATAATGCTCTATCTAGCTGCTTCTTGACTAAATGCTCCCCTGTTCTGTTATTTTTCCAGGTGAATGCGCAACCCTTGCTCTCCAAATCCATTAAGGAGCATTGTAGAAGGAAGTCCCTGAATGCAGTAAGTCTGTAAGTTTCTGCCCTCTTCTTGCCCACTTTTTCCCAATGGTATAGTATTTCATTGAAATCCCCCAAGCAAAGCCATGGTAAATGGTTTCTAGTGCTATTTCTGTATAGATCCCCCCATAACACCACTCTTTCTTGAAACTCATTAGAGGCATGTACAAAGGTAATATGCATTCGCTGTTGGGTTTCTTTAAGTACACATTGGGCATTAATATGGCTTTTTGACCAAGAGTCCATAAATAACTCTACTTGATCATCCCAGAACAATGCTAATCCCCCTGCAATTCCTTCTGGATTCACCACAAAACTATTTTTGTATCTCAGCCTTCTTCGTATGCATTGCACCTTTTGTTCTTGATTTTTTTGTCTCCATTAAGAAAATAACACTGGGCCTTTCCTGGGTCGCTAGGAACCTCAGGGCTTGAATTGTCAAGGGTGTGCCTAACCCCTGACAATTCCAGCTTAATAGCTTCATGGATGATCCGGTGGCTTATTAAGACTAGCCACCAAAGCCCACTGTTTAGACTTCTCCATCACATGGATAGGGGTTTCCACCAACTGTGTCGTGTCCAAAACCTGAGTTTTTGAAGATTGTGCACCATACGGGCAAAAGCGGTTGCCTTTTTTCGTATTTGATGCCTTTGAAATTCAAGTTTTAGATTTCCCCAACCGCTCTTCCTCTGATATTATCTCTTCTACAGCCATCGCCGCCTCCTTCATTTGTTCATCATATAGAATCATTTCTGACTCTGCATCAATACAGCTGCTTCCTCTCTTCTGTGGCCCTCGCTCCTCCATTAATAGCATTTCTATGGGCTGATATGAGTGTATGTTCTCCTTATTAAAGTGCTGTTCTGCATTATCCTGCCCACAGATGGCTAAAGCTTGTTCTGAATTTTGCTCTTGCTGGTTCTTACCTATTTCAGGATTTGCATAGATAGGCATCTCGGGCACACTCTCTACGTCCTCTGGTATTATCTCTTGTTTTCCATAAAATATCTTCCCATACGGGCTGAGTTGACGAACTTATGCTTTTAACCATTGGCCAAACCTTCCCGGTAAGTTATCTGCTAACCCCGATTTCTCATTGGGTATTTCTCTGCAAAATGTGGCATAATGCCCAATCTTTCCACACGAATAACAGTAGTGTGGGAGTCGTTCATATTTGAATTCAACCCACAGCCTCTTTTTCTCCAAATTTACTAGGACTCCGGTCTTCAGTGGCTTCTCTAGATCCAGCTTGATTCTGGCCTTACCGAACTTGTATTTGCTATTTCCTTTTGTTTCTATTTTCACCTCGATCACTTCGCCCAATTTCACAGCTATATCTCTTATGACATCATAAGTCACTCTTCCATAAGGGAGCCCGTAGAATTGCACCCAAAATTTGCAGTGTGTAAAATCATAGCATAATTCAGGAGTATAGGGATCACATTGTTGTAATACTAATAAATGACTAGAGAAAGACCAAGGCCTCATGTCGAAAACTCTTTGTTTCTGAGCTTCAGATTGGAAGGAGAAGGAGTAGTACCCGGTTCAAGAACAGTGCAGGTAACATTATCAACTCTCCACACCCTTTTCATTGTATTGAGGAAAGCAGTAAAGTTCGCATTCGGATTAGTATAAAATTTCCCAAACAAAGTTTTGCGGCATTCAGATAGTTTTTCGTCAGGAATATCACCTTTTATCTCCACAACATCTTCTTCGAACCATAAATTTCCAAGGCTTCTGCAAAGAGCCGCAACTCGCCTCTCTTCCTCATTCTGATCTGCCATTTTCCGTCTGCAAATTGCGCTGGCTGGCTTAACTATTTGGAAACAGCGAGGGGTCGTTACCAAAATTGATTGAAGGGAGCTCGGATCTGCGGGTATATCTAAATGAGGACTCGAAGGGGTTTTTGGTCGGGGATTTGTTTAGGGTTACTGTGGATTTTCGGGCAAGTAATAATGGGGGAGAGGATGGGAAATATCTATTTGATTTCTCCGCATGAGGATTCGATCGGCTTAAGAGTATGAAATGGGTTTATTAGGGTTTTAATCTTTGGATGGAGTATTGCAGAAACTGGGAAAAACCGAGTGAGTTATAGTGGATGATGATTCGTGGGTTTTCATCGCAGCTTGTAAGAAACGGGGTTTTAGGGTTTTAATATGTGGGTGTAGTATTGCAGAATCTGGAAAAACCGAGTGAGTGATAGTGGAGGATGGTTCGTGGGTTTCCATTACAGCATAATCGAAAGTTCAAACATGGAAAGGAGATGAAGATTGAAGCTACCCATTCGGTAGGGATGAACTCGCCATTTAGAGCGCGAGAGAAAAAACCCCTCCATAGCGATACAGACTTTTCACATATTCATTTCAAAGAAAAATATTTTGCTCTAACCCAAAATGGAGTCGAACCTGCGATCCCCACATCCTGATAAATATCATGATTAGTGCCATTGCTCATGTCTTGCTCATATCTTCTTTTAATTTGTCTTAAATCCTTTATAATGAACTTTTGTCTAATCCTCAAATGGATAACGCAGGAAAAATTGCAGATCTTTTTCTGGCTTTCGGGTTCCTGCTTGTAATTTTTCTGGACTTCGGGTCAGAACAAGGAATGATATCACCATTTCAGTGGTCATGATTTTATGAGCGACACCGCTTGGATCAATCACCTATTTAATGCATCAAACCTCGCCTACAGAAATAACTTTTCCTCAGAGACACTGTACACAATTAAGCATCTTTTAAAACATTCATTATCCTTTGTGAACAATTAATAATTTCATGAATCACCCAAACAGGCAAGACTATGCTCTCATTGAACAAACAGATAGGATCACAGTACTAAAAGCAAAATTCATTGGCCAAATCGAAAAATCACCTGATCTCCGATTCTCCAATGAGAGACATTCTTGCCGACGGCTTGTACGACACCAGAGCATTCAAGACCCAGGTATGTGCTCAATCCTGGTGGAGGAGGATAAAGGCCTTGCCTTTGATATGTGTCGCCTAAGTTCAATGCCGAAGCCGACACTCTGATCAGCACCTCATCTTCTTTGATCTCTGGGTCTCCCACTTCTTGAATCCTGAGAACTTCTGGTCCACCTTCACTAGTTATCACCACAGCCTTCATCCTCTTTTTTCAGCACTTGTTGAATTCCTGGCTTCCTTGGAAGATTCTGTGAGTCAAAAAACTAAAAAGTCAACTCTGATTTATGACAGTGATACACCAGAAATCCGTTAATTTCATACGCCACGCTTGGATGAGATCAATGACTTCTGGACCTGCGTTAGGGAGTGCACAGACACCTCGTTCCCCAGTTCAATGAAGACCAATCGACCCAGAGAGAGAGAGAGAGAGAGAGAGCTGAGATTAATTATCAATGATTGATGACGCTAGCAAATTGTTTAAGAATTCATGGTTCGAAATTTTTTATTGATGGTGACATTTTTCTTAACTCTTATTTGACGAATCAACATCATGTCGAGGGCTAAAAATATAAAATTGAACAACTGATAACTCAAATGGAATCTTGCATTCAGCATGAAACAAGCATATAACACGGAAAAGAAGAATTGTGCCATTTCGGCATTACTTGCTGCTACACCTGGGGACATACTATGAGATGTTTCTCAAACACTAGAAAGCTTTGGTGAAACAGAGGAGTAAACTGACGGTCTGAACATTCTATGGATAGCATTAATTCAATCGTACAAATTTTCCCTCTTCTGAAATCAAGAGCAAGAACATAATTTTAGGGACACTGATGTGGACGTAGGATCTGCATAAGTACTATATACAAAAAGCCGGCGACGACAAGTAGTAGCCCAGAAAATCAAACTTCAGGAGCGCCGCAGAATTTCCGCCATCTCATGAATCCCAACCAGTAAAATAAGTTAAGGGGGTAATTGGGTGAAGATGGTAAATTTTAACTCAAGCCAACCATCCAGTGGAGTTCATTTGAGGTGGAACACTCAATCTTTCCCCCAAATCAACAATAGTTCTTCTGAGTTGGCTAGGTGCTCGTCTTAAGTAAATGAATTCAGGCTCGACAAAAATCTCATCAATCTCGTGGATCATGTTAAAGTCAAAATGCAGGGTCAAAGCATGAAATTAATTGCATTTTGTGGCATAAGGAGTCAAACTTGCTCCCTTGCACAGCATGCAACTTTGCCCGTCAATAGGTTCATCATCTAATTTTCCTAAAACCCCACCAAAATTCAAACTTTAATCTCCGTGGATCAAGTAAAATGCGAGTTAATTCAAAATGCAAGGTCACAACATGAATTTTATTGCATTTTGTGGCATGAGGGGTCAAACTTGCTCCCTTGCACGTTACGCAATTTTTGCCCGTCAATAGGTCCATGATCTAATTTTCGCTAAAACCCCACCAAAATTCATACTTTAATACGTTCCTTAATTAGCAATGGCCAATAGGCCATGCTGGCCCAAGCATAGGACGATTAGGCCCGTACAGTCCCCCATATGGGGGACAGGGCCGGCCCCGCTCAGCCCCTTGCTCCCGGGCCACTTTCTGAATGGGCCTTAGCCAGCCAAAGCCCAAAAAGATGATTAGGCCAAATGTGGCCGCATGAGCACAAAAAGAATTAAAATTGGGGCCTCAAAGGCCCCGGCCAGCGGCCACCATAGCCGCATGAAAAACGAAAACCAACTGGTGCGGGTTCAATTACAAGTTGAGCTGACTCCAAACCTAAAGAAGATCGATCTACAAGGCGAACGCGTAAATCAAGTATAAGAAACTAAAATTTTCTAAAAGTAAGAAAATTAAATTGTTCAGATAGGAAAAATTGTACTCCAAGTCCGTATGTTTTACGGAAAACTTGTGTTTTAGAAAATATTTTTCTAAAAATGATCGTTTATACCGTTTACAAAAAAATACAAACAAAATGTATTTTCATCTTCCACAAAAATATTTAGATACGGATTGTTATCAATAATGAAACATTTTTGGTTGGCTAATTATTCTAAGCGATAAAGTCAATTATTTAAAAAAAAAAAAATCAAATCGTTTATTTTTCACGAAAGAAATGTATCATGACGTTATATGTATTCCTTGGTCCACTATAAAACCTAATCCAGACGTTCAAGGTAATGAACATTTCTGATTTGAGACCACAGGCTATCATTAAACAGCAAAAGTTACATTATTTCTAGCTCTGCTGCACTCTTTCAGTGTACTAGCAGTTCAGTTGGTCAGAGAGAGGGACTGCAAAAACAGTGCATAACACCATTGTCTGTTGCCTTTCCTTAGCTGGAAAAAGTCGATCTTTTCTCGAGGAACTCTGCGCTGCCAATCTGGGTCGGGGGAGCTGCGTAATTTGAATTCAAAACAGTGGGATGATTTTTGAGGAGTCGCGCAACGGCTGTTTTTTTTTTTTCTCTCTCTGAAAGCTGCTTTTTTTGCCTTTGAGCCAGTGCACAGCGCAACGTCTTCCAATTCCTCACCATCTCTTCCATCGGCAGGAGGGCGTCCCCCCAAATTCGCTTTTCTCTTTTCTGCGTTTCCGAGGTCTTCTGGGACATAGGGCACCACCCTCGTAAGCAGTAAAGATCCACGGAAGTTGTCGCTTTTCCTTTCTGCAACGGGCAAGTCATTTGACAATATCTCCCTATAGCTAATCCTGCTTTTTGATTTGTCTATCATGAAAAGGAAAAAAAGAAGATTTCACGATATATCATCAGGAGAATTTTAATCATAGGATATGCAGATTGAGGTTCACTATCTTTTATCGTAACATTACATAATCCTTATCTCAATGGTTAAACATAATTTAACATCTTATATTTGAAAAGATAGGTGAATAGTAAAGGTATCATTTGAATCTTCAGCTGGAAAACATAGATAAATCTAATCTATTTGGAATCTTCCAATGGGGTTCTGAATTATAGCTGGAAGCAAGAACCTCAATAATCTAGAGCATGCTTAGGTATTTGTCCTTGGGAAAAATTCTACTTTAAATGACTTGAATTAGAAGTCACCACTTATTTCATCGACCTCGCCGCCCCCGGATCTGGGTTGTGGCACTCTTTTCAGATTTAAACTGCAAATACTTGTAAAGAGCGTTTGTAATTTACAATTAGTGTATATGATATATCTAATCTATTGAGAACAAGATCACATGCTTTGATCCATAGTTCAATATATATTTCGAGTCAAGAATCCGACAATTACGTCCATCAAGTCACAAAATTAAAGCCAAAAATCAAACGTCATTTGCAAGCAAATAAAGTCAAACGCCGGAATCGCATCATACAAACTCCAACATGGCCCTTACTCTCACGAAGGTAATAGGAAGCAAAAGAAATTTATATTTTATTTTATTTTATTTTATTTTTGGTTTTAATTGGAAAGAGGGAATTGATTGATTGATTCCATCGTGGGGGTCAACGACTCCACCGGGCAGGTAGTCACGGGCTTCAAAATACGATGCCACTCGATAGAACAAGAGTCCCACTCAACACAGTGAAAAATCTCTTCTTGTGCTCTTGTGATCATGCCAATTACTTCAATTTCTTTTCACTTTTTAAATCAAATTCGATCTCAATAATCGAACCCATCGTTCCCCATTATATAATATCTTCGGTGTTAGATTTCTTTTGCCTTATACCCCTCACATGCGCATCTTAACAAAAATCTGTCATTCACATGCATGTCTTCTATGTTAAGTTCGCTCCATATTAACCGCACATATTCCTTCAACAACAATGTCATCTCAACTTGACTCTCCACCTTGGAGTGAAGAGTAACATCTGCCCTTTAGACCCCACCTCAAGTCGCCTTGTCGTCTAACACCTCCAAGAAGTCACAACTGAGATTCCTTCCTCTAGATGTTGATCAAACATCATTATATGTTGAGCCCACCAATCCACAGTTGGCATTGACACCATTTGTTGGGTCAATGCAGTAGTCCAATACCTTGATCTGGGAATATCATTAAGAGGAAATCAAAATTTGATCCCATCAACATATCTAGTCTACTTTCGCTAAATAACATACGCTAAAGATGTATACATTTTTTTTCTTATAATTTAACAGTACCCAATCTCCTTGCACTTAGGCTTTTCGACCCAAATGGTTCGCACATCGAGCCACCTCGTGTGCCGAGTTGGAGTCACAGCACAACAAATCCCGGCCCTATGTTGCTGAAGGATGACCCCATTTTTCCAATACAACTTCCACATAAACCGCAAGGGACGCTTTGGTAGAGGCCTTCGTTTCATGGGGTCGGTCCCCCTTCAAAGAAAATAACAAGAAGAAAAAGAAAATGAAAGAGAAGCAGGTGGTGTGATTGTCGCATCCACCAAAAGCCCTTGGTAATAATCTCTTTTGCAAGTGATGTCAATCACACAGGTACATACTCATGTTGAACTTTAAGTAATCATCAGTAATCGCGTGATTTTTTACTAATGGCCCTGGAGAGGTCGCTTTCGCGCCCCCTCCGGTGTACATGTACCGGTTCATAAAGCGAGTTTTGATTGTCTTTAGAGAATTTCTTAAGCCGCCGCTGGATATCATCTAGTCACTGTTGCTATCCATATGTCCAAAGCAACCAATGAAGCTCGATGTTTAGATCTTTCAACAGGACAAAAACCTATTCAGAATGATGAGCTTGATTGTTGTTACAACCACTCCATTAACAAAGCCAAGACGACATAGGCGGAGTGAGAGAAGGCAGCTCTGCCATTGAAGATCCAAGTGCAAACACTGTTCTGTCGAAACCCTCTGTAGTCAATGATGGACTCGCAGAACATCAATCGTTTGCCTTCATATCAAAGCTACGAGATAGGGGTTGATGACATCGAGATTAGTAAGGCACTTGAGTTATGTGAGTGCGCGGACTGGAGTTTTGCGTCATGATTTATCATTAATTATTAGTTTTCCTTATCATTCATTGTTATTTTTAAGTTGATTTAAGGACAAAATGAAAAAAAACTTATCATTTTCATTCGGTCGATCCTAATCAAAGAATTAGAAGGGCAAGGCGAGGTCGGGAAATGCCAGTCCCTGTCTCATGCCTCGCCTCTCCTTCCCTCCTCGTCAAAATACTAACCTCATCTCGTCCCAACCCATTAGGCTCCACATGAGAACGATTTTGTTCCTCCGGATTTCTATTCTTTTGTTCCTCGGCAAAAAGAATACAATCAATTTAACGCCTAAATGATTGTTTTTCTATTTCTCGGAATAAGAAGTTAGCAGGGAATAGATTTGGAGCGAAACGAAAACAAAAAAATTCTTGTTCGAGAACAATTTAGAAATAAGCTAATTTTCTTTTTTATTTTTCTTTTATTCCTCTCTCTTGCCGCGGTCACCTCCAACCGCCGAAGCCATCGCCAACCGCCGCCCACTACCGCCTATGCTCTGCCCGTTGCTAACCGCCATGACCCGCCGTCGCCGTTGCCGTCGCCCTGGGCTGCTGCCGTCATCGCATAGCCCATCGGCCGCCACCTCCGTGCGGTCGTCGACCCGATGGGCTATGCGGCGGCGGTTGCGGCCAGCGGTCGTGCGGTGGCGCGGCGGGCGGCGGCAACCAACGATTGATGGTGATGATCCGTGAGTAAGATTAAAAAATGAATACATACAGAAACTATTGCGTTAAAGCGCATTTATATTCATTTTTACATTTTAAGAGTAAAAATTTTGTGTAATTCCAAACATGTCATTTTCTTTCGAAATTGTTCTCGGGGAATAGAAATAGAAAAGAAGCTATTTCTGAAAAAAAAAAAAAAACTATTCCCAGTCAAGAAACGTTGTCATAGGCATCCTTATTGTCCCTATCGATACTCCAAACCGGATACAATGTGTCCTAGGACTAGTGTGCTGCTATGACGCTAAGAAGACCAAGGCACAGGGTTGTTGCGATACAAGGAAACCGGTGGCCCCCCATGGAGACTCGTCCAAGACAAGATTTTTTATAGTGAAGGACTAGGCGTGAGCTGAAAGACTCTCATCATTTTGGCTAAGATCTCTGGTTCAGGGTCTCTTATCTGTCAAGACCGAGTCTCTGCAAGCAAAGCCTAAGCTTTTCCTTTTTGTGGATTAACCCTATACAAGGCAAGAATCAAATCATGTCATTATCATGGGGAGGACGAAGAGAACACCCTGTCATCCCTTCATCCTGAACAGAGACATACCATCTTCCTTCAACCGCCTGAAGAGAATGGATTATTATATAAATTTCATGTGAAATGAAGAATCTTGAATGGACGTGTATGGGAGCCAAGTTTGCGTATTTAGTGAATTATTTCGGTATATGTAAAAAGTGATTGGAGATATCACATGTTTACTGAAAAAAATATGTAGCAGTCCAAATCTAGTGTGCTGTAAGATTCGATGGAATTGGGTGATTAAGAATTTAGGAATATAAAGTTGGCTCTATTCTATCCAAATTATATTATTTTTTTCTTGAAAGAAAGAGTAATCTTTATCTCTACCCAAACCAAATGGACAGAACTGTTCCAATTGCTCGCAAGAGATGAGCAAACTTGTATGGATCTGATGACCCCACACGCACGCACACGCTCTCTCTCTCTCTGCTTTGATCCTTTCTTTATCTACTATTTGTACCCCTGTGGTCCTGCTATGTATAGAATATAGAGAACATGGAGCAAATCTAGACCCTTCTCTCTCTCTCAAGACTCTTCCTCATCCTCTCTGTACCAACCACACTCTCTCTCTCTCCATACGAAAATCTCTTCTTCTACCGCTCCTGTTGCCGTTTCAAAAGTGTCCATAGCTGAGCCAGCCAAGAAAGCGAGTATGAAAGAGTGCAGGAACAATAAAATACAGAGGGGTAAAGTGATGATAGTCACGTCCTACCATACAAAAAGACCTTACTTCCGTCAACTCTCTTGCTCATATTCAATTCCCACATCTTGGCCTATCATTCAATTTGCAGAGAGAGACAGGATGAGAGGCAGAGACTCTTTCTTGGCCAAGAAAATAATTAAATTTCCTGATTTTTCGTGGGTGCCTCAAGAAATGACCGAGGTACTCATTCCCCATCTCACTTCCCTTCACCAACAAGCTCGGCCTCAGCTCCATGTGCACCCCTAATAATAATACCCATCATGACTCTTACCACCACCAACACGGCCTTGGTCTTGGCCCTTCAATACAAGTCTAGTAGCATCCCAACAACAACAGAGAGGGTTGAATACAAGACCAGCAAATAGAAGAAGAAGAAGAAGAGGAGGAGGAGAGAGAAAGGGACAGAGAGGGAGAGGAGGAGATCAGCTGTCTGTATTGGTCCTTTGGTTACTGCATTTAGGAAGTCATTGGTTGGGTGCAGCATTAAGTGGGGGTGGAGGAAGCAGAATATCTGTTCTGCAAGCAATGGAGATTGGCGTGCCCACTGATGTTAGGCATGTTGCTCATGTCACCTTTGATAGGTTCGATGGGTTTCTTGGCCTTCCTGTTGAGTTTGAGCCTGAGGTTCCCAGAAGAGCTAGTGCCAGGTGACTCTTTTGAAAATTCTCTCACTGATGGGTCGATTGTTCTTCTTGGGAAAGAGGCCTGGATTTGTTTGATCAAATGCTTTCTAAAGTTGGTATTTTCCTTTCTTGTTTTGGGAATTCGAATTTGGGGGTATAATACATACTGGCATTTTCTGTGTCGATTTTTGAAAATTGTGTTATGGGGTCTGATGATTGTGCTACCTGGTCTTTTAAATTGCATTATGGCGGTCCGATGATTGTGCTTTATCTGGTTTTTGAATATTGTATTATGAGGGTCTGATGATTGTGCTTTTCCCGAACAACGGGAGCATTCCAGTACAAATTTTGGGGTAGTTCTAGTTCATATTTTGAGATTGATGTTCTCTTCTCATGCATGAATTTAGAAGTTTTGTCGGGCAGTCAGATACATGGATTCTCCCTTTTTCCCTTTCTGCCTGTAACTTGAATGGCTTTGATGATTAGATTTCTTTCTCAGCATCTTCTCAGTCACCAGAATTTATACTTGAAAATGCTTCCTTTTTTTTCTTTTTTTCTTTTTTTTTTCTTTTTGTGCTTTTTTTCATATTGCGTTGTGGAAGATGGTGTAGGATGCGGTTGTCTGACCATGTTGGCCTATCTGTATAAGTTTGTGGAAAGCAATTGTTTGTTCGTTTTCAAATTTCAGCTATCAAGTGAGCTGATTGTCAGTTTCCCAATTATCTCCTCGTTTTATTTATCTGTCAACATGTGTATAATTATCACCTAACACCGTGTTACTTTTCTCGAAACAAAGTTATATTTTCACCTTTTGCAAATTATTATAGTCTGTCTAAACTCTGACTTCATTCATGACGTG